>NC_143570.1:64425000-64581250 GCF_054136105.1 Typopeltis vanoorti | reverse complement strand
CCCAGGGAATGGAAGAAAGGTAAGATAGTGCCATTGCATAAAGGTGGTAACGGACTGGAAGTGTCTAATTATAGGCCAGCCTGTGTGTCATCAGTAGTTGTTAAGATCTTGGAGAAAGTAGTGAGGGACCATATACAGCATTGGGCAGACGAGGGTAATGTTATCTGTGAGAGTCAACATGGATTTGTGAAAGGGCACTCTTGTTTTAGCAATATGCTAGTCTTTGATAATAAAGTTACAAGAACATTAGATGAGGGAAAGGCATATACTGCAATTTTCTTAGACTTAGTGAAGGCATTTGCAGGGTGCCACATGATAAGCTGACATTTAAGTTGCAGCACATGGGTCTGGATGTCAGATTGGTCAACTGGATTCAGGATTGGCTGTCTGATAGGTACAGAGAGTTGTGTATGGTGGAGCAGTTTCAAGGAGCAGTGGGTTACAAGTGGGGTCCCACAGGGCTCAGTTCTAGGACCTATATTGTTTAACCTTTAATTAATGACATTGCCAGTGGATTGCAAGGGGATTTTCAGTTGTTTGCAGATGATGCGAAACTGGGAAGGATTATTAGTAATAGTGCAGATGTGGTAGCCCTGCAAGAGGATTTGAATAAGCTAGGTAGATGGGCAAATGAATGGGGTTTCGGTTTAATGCAGCAAAATGTAAGGTCTTGAGGTTTGGGAAACATCGATGGGATGCTGCATACTCTATGGGAGGAGTTATACTAAAGGAAGTAGGGGAGACAAGAGATCTGGGGTTGATGATTGATAGAAACCTGAAGTTTAGGGGACATATTGCCAAGGTGATGAAGGTAACACCGAGGACTGTTGCAATTATGAGAAGGACACTGATCTGCAGAGATAAAAGGGTTATCATTCCGTTGTCTAAGTCTTTGACCAGACCACACTTGGACTATTGTTCTCAGATTTGGTCCCCAGGATTTGAAGGGGATAAATTATCTGTGGAAAGGATACAAAGACGGATGACAAAGACGGATGACAAAGATGGTTTCAGGACTGTACAAGGATAGTTATGAGGATCGGCTGAGGGAATGTGGACTGCAGAGTTTGGTGGACAGAAGAAGGAGAGGTGATATGATTGAGACTTTTAAATTGTTGAGAGGTGGTTACAGAGTTGACACTGGGGGGTTCTTTTGCTTGGTTGAACAGCGGGAAGGAGTGATGACAAAAGGCCATCCCTGGAAGTTACGAAAGGAAAATATGAGCAAGAGGGTGAGGAGCGGTTTCTTTGTGTGGAGGGTGGTTGAATCGTGGAATGCAATGCCTGATGGAGTGGTGAGAGCGAGAACAGTCAATGAGTTTAAGGAGTGGTATGATAGACTTTGTGTTTCTTAAGGGGGGACCACCCCTCGATGAGTCTTCACAGACTTTATGTTCTTAGGACCTCCCACGATGAGTCTTTTGACTCCTTGGAGGCCTGAGTAATAATAATAATAATAATAATAATAATAATGTTGTTTATTTTCTTCTGTATTTTTTATATTTAATATATGCTTTGCTGCTCTTTTTTCTTCTAAAGTATTTAGAATTTCAGGGGTTATCCATTCATGATTTGGTCTTGATGTAGTACCAAGTATGTTTCTTGCAGTACTTTTAACAATTTTTTTACCTTGATACCATATATTTTCTATATTGTTATAGGATAATCTTCTAAGCTCCTTTCCTATTTGTGTCTGATAGCTATCTTGCATAGATTTCTCTTTCAGTTTTGACAGGTCCACTTTGTTGATAGGAGCTCGTGATTTATAATACTTAAATTTTAGTTTAATTTTTGTCACTAGCAGTTCATGGTCAGTGTCGAAGTCTGGAGTTTTTACAGTTCTAACATTTTGCACTGATGATTTCCAATTGCGTTTGATTAGAATGTAATCAATACAGCTCTTTATTTTACCATCTGGTGAGGTCCATGTGTATTTGTGGGAAGGTCTATGGAAAAAAAGGGTATTACAGATAAATAGATTATTTGCTTTACAAAATTCTAATATTCTTTCTCCTCTTTCATTTCTGTTATCAACTACAAACCTGCCCATCACATCCTCCATGACTGGGGTGAACTTCCCAATTTTGGCATTAAAATCTGCCATCACTATTAATATATATTTCTTATTGGTCTTGTCTATTAGATCTTGCAACTTATCATAAAAAGGTATCGATTTCTTCATCTGCATGTGACTGGTCGTGGGCATAGATTTGAATTATTGTAAAGCGAACATTTTTTTCTTTACCTTTTAATCTGATAGCGATCATTCTGGGGCCATGTGGTTCAATGGCCATGACTGCATTTTGTAGACTATTATTCACTAAAATGGCGACTCCTTCTCTATGTCCTATCTTCCCGAGTACAATAGTTTTCCTGAATTTGCATTTATAACTCCTTCTCCTGTCCAATGGGCTTCAGATAAACCTACAATGTCCCATTTAATCCTAGTAAGTTCTTTTTTCATCATATTTATTTTCCCAGGTTTTAACAGTGTCCTTATATTTAAGGTTAAGAGATGCAAAACTCTATTGGCTGACCACATATTAAACTTCTCAAGTTCCCTGTGATCTAGGATCAGTCGCATCGGTTTACTCAGATGCAGTTACATTCTCTTGACACAGTGGAGACTCCTGATTCATAGGGTTGAATAATGCATCATCCCACTCCTCTGCTGCATCCTTTGGTCCACGACTCCTTATTCTTTATTCAGAGCAACCCATTGGGGTTCCCCCTAATTTGCCACCCAAGGGACGTGCCTGGTAGGAGTCAGGTCTTCCCAAGGTATGGCAACTTGTTTAGGTAAAATTTATAAGCTCTGTATTACTTCACCCTTAGCATTTTTTAGGTCTGGCTCCGACTGACGAGACCTCAATAAAGGTTGAAACCAGTCTCGGTAGTGACCATTACCTTATTGCATAGCATCATACATCTCCACAAGGAAATGTGCTTTGCATTGGAGGAAAAATACAAAGGAAAGTGATCGGATCTTACTCCACCTTTACAACGAGTTGCCTCTGTGTTGCACTACGTGCAGCCACAAACTTGGCTTACTTGTCTGTTTGCTTATTTGGGAAAAGGATTAAAAACCTAGCTTATATAATTGCTTGGTATCTTTAACATATATATATATATATATATATATATGTATGTAGAAAGTTTTTTACCTTGGATATAATATATGATAAAGATACCGAGCTATTTTAAATATAAACTGTTTATTTTACTCCATTTCCCAAGTAAGCAAACAGACAAGTTAGTCAAGTTTGCGGCTGCAAATGTTGCAAATCTAGCTGACCCTGCGTGTAGTGCAAGTCAAGGTAACTCGTGATAAAGGTAGAATAAGCACTGATCACTATTCTTAATATTTACCCTTAATGCAAAGCAGATCTCCTGGAGGAGATGTATGATGCTATGTATTAAAGGCAAGGGGCCACTACCCAGACCGGTTTTGACCTTTATTGGGGTCTCATCAGTGGGAGCCAGGCTAAGAAATACTAAGTTTTAAGTATTTCTTAGCCTTATAAATACAGAGCTTATAAATATTTTACTAAAACAAGTTACCATAAGGTGCTATGACCTTATTAAATAAAAATCTCAGGATGAGAGGTAAATGTAGAAAGTTTTTTACCTTGGGTATAATATAGGTTCTTAGCCTGGCTCCCACTGACGAGACTTCAATAAAGGTCGAAACTGGTCTGGGCAGTGGCCCCTTGCCTTTAATACTTATTTTTAATAATATTTACCTTTAATAATATTTACCCTTAATGCAAAGCATTAAGAATAGTGATCAGAGCTTATTCTACCTTTACCACGAGTTACCTCGACTTGCACTACGTGCAGGGTCAGCTAGATTTGCAACACTTGCAGGTGCGAACTTGACTGATTTGTCTGTTTGCTTATTTGGGAAATGGAGTTAAAAAAACCAGGTTTATATTTAAAATAACTTGGTATTATCTTTAACATATATTATACCCAAGGTAAAAAACTTTCTACATCTATCTCTCATCCTGAGATTTTTATTTAATAAGGTCAAAGCACCTTATGGTAACTTGTTTTGGTAAAATATTTATAAGCTCTGTATTACTTAAAACTTAGTATTTCTTATCCTGGCTCCCACTGATGAGACCCCAATAAAGGTCGAAACCGGTCTGGGTAGTGACCCCTTGCCTTTAATACATAGCATCATACATCTCCTCCAGGAGATGTGTTTTGCATTAAGGGTAAATATTAAGAATAGTGATCAGAGCTTATTCTACCTTTACCACGAGTTGACTTGACTAATAATAAGGTCAAAGTATATATATATATATATATGGGCAGGTTGAAAAGGTCTGATAAACACCTCAATTGAGTTTCTACCTCAGTTCCTTTATGCTGATTATCATAACTTTTCAGCACACCCATGTGTGTGTGTGTGTGTGTGTGTGGAAAGTTTTTTACCTTGGGGTATAATATACATTAAAAATACTAAGAAAAATTTTATATATGCTGTAGCCCATGAAGTTTTAACTGAGGCTCAGCTGTTGCTGTCACCCAGTCCTGGCAGGGGGTTGTTGCTGTTACCCCCAGATGAAATATCAGGGGGTAACAGCAACAACTGCGCAGTGGTAGGATGAGCCTGCCACGGGGTAAAGCCAATGCTGAGAGTTCTTCTCAGTGGCAGGGTGAGCCTATTACTGGGGTGGGGAACAATGCTGAGTTTTGATCCTCTGGGTCGATCATTATTGGGTGATCCGGGGGATCCCATGAGTTTTTGGAGAGGTAACCCAGTACTTAAACAGGGAAACCGGTCTGCATTATACATTATATCGGCATTGCATTATACATGCCTGAAAGGGGTGTGCTTTGCATTATGGGATACATACTAAGGCAAGTGATATGAAGTCATTAGCCTCTATATAGAAGTAGCTCAGACGTGAATATATTTCAATGGAAAATTTTGTTTTGCTTACTTGGGAAAAGGATTAAAACCAAGTATATAAAATTTCTTGGTATCTTTAACAGACATGTGTATGTATGTATGTATGTATGTATGTATCAAAATCCAATCTTAAAGTATCATGGATACACAATTTTACAAGTCCTGCATATCAGCACTCCTGATATGCAGTACTTGTAGAATGATTTGAATAGACTGGAATTGTGGGCATGGATAAATGGGTATCAGTTCAATGTCAGTAAATGTGAAGTCATTCACTTTGGCGTGATTAAATATGCAATGTTGTATTATATGGATTGTGGGATTAGGCTAGAAGAAACTCATGAAGCTAGGGATCTTGGAGTGTTAATAGATAGGAAGTTGAAGTTCAAGGGTCATGTGGCAAAGATTGCAAATATAACTCAAAAGATAATTGCAATGCTGAAAGAAAGTTCACATGTAAAGATAAGGATGTTATTTTGCCTCTTTACAAGGCCTTGATAAAACCTCACTTGAATTATTGTGCGCAGGTCTGGTCTCCTGGTTTCCATTGTGATTCTGAGATATTGGAGAGAGTGAAAAGGAGAGTGTTAAAAATGATATTAGGATTGTAGAATACTGATTATGAAGACAGGTTGAAAATTTGTAGACTGCAAACACTAGCAAACAGGAGAAAGAGGGGGAGATATGATTGAGATTACAAAATTCTGAAAGAGTCATACAGGATTTCAATTGATGAAATTTTTCAGTTTATGGAGGGTGGGGAAAGGACAAGAGGGTATCCTTGGAAGCTGAGAATGAAGGCTGCTAAGAAACAGGGGTTAGTACTTGATTATTCTCTCAGAGGGTGGTGTGTGATTGGAATGGATTGCCATTGGATGTTGTGAGTGCAAGCAGTGTAAATGAATTCAGGAATAAGTATGATAGCTGGTGTGTGTAGTATGTGGCCTCCCTCGATGACTCTCTGAAGATCTCTCTTAATAATAATAATAATAATAATAATATATATATACACATAATGGAATTATTTATAAAAAATAAATCAGCATATTAATACTTACCACAAAGTCCTGCAGTACTGTTAAAATACAGGTATGAAGGAAGTTCTATATTGTAACCGTAATTAAGTTCAAAGTAACGAACCACAAGTGAAATTTCATAAACATACAGTACTTTTGTGTGGCCAGTTATATCTGTGATATCAAAGCCACCATGTTTAAATGGGTAATCTGTCTTTTTTATAGCAATGTCATCAAATATTACCTAAAAAAAAGGAAAAAAAGAAATATATATACAGTATTATTACTGTTATTATTATTACTATTACTACTACTACTTCTTTGGGCTTCTCCATGGAGTCAAAGGCTCAATACTGGAGGCGAATAATAACCCTTATTCTCACAATGCTTATCATAGTTCTAATTGCAATCATTCACTGATGAAGAAGCATTCACAAGTTAAGCATCCCATTTGTACTCTTATAACAAAAACAAAAAAAGAACGAGTGCACACACACATGCTAAACACATTATTTCACAATTTCCAGGGAAAGCCCATTGTTCTCTCACTTCCTGTCATGTATTAAGAAAAGTCTACTGTGTCAGTCCTAAAGAAAAAATCCCCTTTAATAGTTGAGTCTGAAGAGATACAGTAGTAGGGTAAGTTAGGAATGTGGAAATCACACCTTACAAATGGCATGGGCATGACTGGTTACAGACCAGAAGTGAATTGCTGTGTTTATTTACAAACACCAGGAGTGTCAGAAATAAGAGAGATGAAATGATTTCATTGATTGAATTTATTGATGATAGTAGATGAATATGTCTGCACAAAGTGCAGATGTGAGATGTAAATAGTGGGAATGGTTTTGAGTCAGTATGGTGTCAAATGGCGGTTGAAAGGAAAAGCTATGTAGTCAGATGCTGCTATAGGCCAGGGAATGTGGAAGGAGGTGATGAAAGAAATGTATAACTTTAGTTAGTGAACAAGGGAAGTGGTGATTATTATGGGCGATTTTAATTATGGTAGCATTTGGGAATAAGGGAAATTAATTTCTTGAGAGACAACTATCTTAGACAGTAGGTAAAGGAGGGCATACAAAAATCGAGAATTTTAGATGTGATCATTTCATCAGAGAATGTACTTGTGAGTGGGGGTTTCACACTTCCCTTCATTTGGTGAGAGTGCTCATGAAATGATCATCTGGATTGTGGCTAGCCATATGAAGACTTCTGTGAAGAAATGATATATGTGGAATTAAATGGCTGTTGATTATGAAAAGCTTAAGAGACCGTCCCCCCTTGAAACTGAATGGGAACTGACCAAAAGATAATTAACAACATTGATGTGCAAATGTATTCTGAAGGTTAAAAGACTGAATAAATTAGGCATCAAAATGATGAATAAATGGATTAAGCATGAAATTTGGAAGAAGAGGATACTGTAAAGGCAGTGCAGCACAAGATGAATAATGGTAGTAATCAAATACATGACGATATTAA
Organism: Typopeltis vanoorti; assembly: GCF_054136105.1. Taxonomy (NCBI): domain Eukaryota; kingdom Metazoa; phylum Arthropoda; class Arachnida; order Uropygi; family Thelyphonidae; genus Typopeltis; species Typopeltis vanoorti. Next base: position 64,573,831 of record NC_143570.1, on the reverse strand, counting down.
GAGCATGCCAGGAAGGTCATTCAGTTTATAGGGAGAGCAAAACTAGAGTATGAGCAGAAATTAGCAAATAAAATCAAGAAAAAAAAAAACTTAGAGAGTTTTTTAGATATGTCACAGTAGCAGGAAGAATGATTATAGTAAGATATTGTTAATGGATAAAAATGATAGAATGCTAACTGCTACAGAAGATATAGTTGAGGTATTAAGTGAATAATTTATAAGTGTAAGCATCATTTTTCAAGAAATAACAGCATATACAAAATATTAATTATAATAACTTTAATTAATATGCTCCTATATTTTGGCAATATGCATTACCATCATTAGAGATCACAAAATAATGATATGTGCACACAAGCACTAGCATGGGTAAATGAGACTGAAGAAAGGAAACCCAAGTTGGGTGTAGAGTCCTAAATGGAATCCCCAGTAGGTTAAATTGGGTGATCTTGGCAGTTGGGCTAATGATCTGAGGATGAGTGCATCCTATTGGAAGTTTTTTCCCACTTGGTTAGACTATAATAAATTTAGTTTAATCCTTTATCGAAGTGTAAGCAAACAAAGTTTGTGGCGGAAGTATCTTCAGGACTGAGGCAACTCGTGGTAAAGGTGGACTAAGCTTTCATCCCTTGTCTTAGTATCTCCCATAATGCAAAGCATATCGCCTTGAAGGGCCAATACCCAGACCAGTTTCAATCTTTATTGAGGTATCAAGGTATCGAGACCTCAATAAAGGTCAAAACTGGTCTGGGTAGTGATCCTCCCCATAATGCATAGCATTATACATGTCTGCAAGGAGATGTGCTTTGCATTATGGGAGATACTAAGACAAGGGATGAAAACTTAGTCCACCTTTACAATGAGTTGCTTCAGTCCTGAAGATACTTCAAGGGCAAACTTTGTTGACTTACACTTGAATAAAGGATTAAACTAAATTTATTATTACAGTGCATCTTAAATTTGGGGCAGTTTGATGCACCAAAATCTCTTGAGGTTTTGAAAATTTCTCAGGGCTGAAGCAGATTCCAGGTATAGTCTCTGATATTTGTATTTGCTCCAGTGCAATATAGTGGCTTTTTCCAACATATCCTGTGTTGGGCGCCTAAAGCATGGTCTGCAAATTCAGAGTGCCTGTAATGATGGAACAGGATGTAGTACTTGTGTTCAGAAATTCTGATATGGGCTGTCCTGTCAGTTTTGCTGTGGGAGGACAGTTTGCAACCACAAGGGACCTGGTAGACACCTCGTAGGTCTAAAAAATGTGGCTGGTCTTTGGTGGAGTTGATAAGGGAAACCAATTTTCATGTGGTCTGTAAGTGGTTGTAAGGTTGTGTTTCCTTTTTGTTTACATTTTGCTGCATTAAACCAAAACCTCAATTCATTTGCCTATATGTCTAGTTCATTCAAATCCTGTTGCTGGACTGCCACATCTGCACTATTACTAGTAGCCCTTCCCAGCTTCACATTATCTGCAAACAACAGAATATCCCCCTTGCAATCCATTGGCAATGCCATTAATATAAAGGTTAAACAATACATGTCACAGTAGTGAATCCAGTGGGACAACACTTGTAACCTTCTGCTTTTTGATATTGTCCCACCATACACAACTCTCTGATAACTATTAGACAGCCAATCCTAAATCCAGTTGAATAACCCAACATCTAAACCAATGTGTTGCAACTTAATTATCAGCTCATTGTGTGGCACCCTGTCAAATGCCTTCACAAAATCCAAAAATTGGCACTATATGCTTTTCCCTCAACAACTGCTCTTATCACTTTATTATAAAAGTCAATCATATTACTAAAGCTAGAGTGCTCCTTAACAAATCCTGTTGTCTCTCAAAGATAACATTACCCTCGTTTGCAGAAAGCTGTATATGGCCACTCACTAATTTCTCAAAGATCTTATCAACTACTGATGAAACACAAACTGGCCTATAATTAGACACTTCTAGTTTTCTACCACTCCTATGCAATGGCACAATCTTACCTTCCTTCCACTCCATGGGCATCTTTCCCATAGCCAGACTTTCGTTAAAAAGCCAGGTCAAAGGAGCTGTCACTTCTTTAGCACATTCTCTCAAAACCTCTGGCAAAATACCATTCAGTCCACAGCTTTACTGACACCCACATACTCAGTATTTGGAACACACTCTCCACTTGCACCTCTAAACCTCAAACCTGCCCTATCCATAATGAAACCTACTTCTCCAATAAAGTGTTACATGAACAACTCCACTATGTCTGTCCTCTGCATCAGTCACTCTATTCCCATTTTAATCCCACAATGTCATTCTTCCACAATCATTTCTCATTCTACTAGTCACATAACTAAAAAATTCCCTACGATTTTCTTTGGATCTTAGTGCCAATCCCCTTCTCATATTCCAATTTCACCTTCCTTACCATGCTAGTCACTCTCCTGGCCTGAATCTTATATTCTTCATGCATCTGCTCTCCACTGATCTACTTATACCTCTTAAATAACCTGTTTATTACCTGCAGTTCTTGTTTGATATTCTTTGTCATCCACTTTACACCACATTGTGTCATCTTCTTCACTCGTGGAATACAGCTTACTCTTCCTACTATCAAATATTCCTTCAGAAAATCCCAAGCAGTAATGATATCTTGCACTTCCAATTCTACCCTCCATGGAATTGCCCCAAGTTGATATCTAAGACTATTATAATCACTATCATAATTCTACATGCATTCCTTTTCTTTGATACTCCTGCAAGTCTATTAATCTTCCGATTCAAAACCACATCGTCAATCTCTCCAACTGGGGGGGGGGGGGGGGGGTTGATGTCATCTCAGTTATTATCAGCTCTTCTAATGCAATGACCAAATCCAAAACTCTTGAATCTCTTGTTCCCTCTATTACATGTTGCCTAAGACATTTGTCCGTGAAGAATTCTGGAATTTCCATTCACTTTTTACTACATGCATTTTCCCCTTCCCAAATTATACAGCTGTAGTTAAAATCTCCCATGAAAATCATTCTTCTTGCACTTGAGAAGTTCAACTGCCTAAGCTTCTTCTGCTCTCCATCCTCAGTGCTCCTTTGATTGTAGCAAAACACCCACTAAATATCCTGTCTTGCCCACCTCTACCTCACACCATAATATGCTTTCAATACTATTAGAGTCTCTGCTTTCCAAAGCCTCCACTCTTAGAAGAAATAAGTCATCACTTATTATAAGCGGTATTCCACCATCACATTTTCCCTTCCTAACATGCCAAAAACGCTGTACCCTGCTACTTCCATTCCAGTTATTATATCATCTTCCATCAACCACATCTCAGACATCCCAATAATCTTTGGCCAGGCTGATGCCATCAGCACCACCAATTCATCTCCCTTATTCCTGATACTCCTGGCATTAGTATAAAGCATAAAAATGTCACTGCTTCTATACCTATCATTATCCTCTCCAGACCCCACTGGACTCAGTGTCACCTGATGTTGTCCCCCTTCCACCAAGCACCCATTTTCACAAGAGACCACCCCTGCTACCATGCACCCTGGGAATTCTAGTTTTCCTCCATTGACACAATGACTCGTTCAGAAAAGAGCAATCTCTCCAGATGCCTATATCCTTCCTCATTCAAATACAAACGGTTTCTCGCATACAGTTCTTTTCTGTCCTCACATGCCCTCCAAGCATCCACATATCCCAATCTCTCTTCTGACAGATTTTGGCTATCATTCTATTCATTATTACTGCTCTTCTGCTCAGCTCATCATGATCATAACTGGGCAACACACACACACACTTTCCTCTCTGTGTTTTCTTTGGGTACAACCTCAATCATGAATCTCAGATCTCTTGCCACTCAATTTACACTGCCTCTCAAGTCATCCATGCTCACCATCACAATCATCACCTCATCCATCCTTTCGCCTTGCTTAAATGCCATAGCCACACTTTCTATCGTTCCTCCAGACAAACACTCCTCTGGCAGCCTATCTTGCACACCATGGATCATTGAGTCTTCATACATCACACCTCTTACCACTCTGTCCCTTAACTGCTCACATGCATCCCTCACTCTCTCTCCTCTAACCCTTTATCTTTCTGTTCCCCTACTTACCTGCCTTCCTGGCATCAATCTATCTCTGGTTCTCTGGTTCCAGCACTCCCTTGCATTCTTCTCATTCCCTCTCTCTGACTGTTTCTATTCTCTCCTATTCTATCATTGCCATGACTCTCTCTCTCATTCCCTCTTCTACTGTTTCTATTTTCTCTTCTCCTGTCATTCTCATAACTCTCTCTCATTCCCTCTCTTCTACTGTTTCTATTCTCTTCTCTTTTATTATTCCCATAACTCTCTCTTGCTCCTACTGTGATTCACCTTGCATTCCTCTCTTCCATTCGCCTAATGTCATATTTCACACTTCTCCTCTCATTCCCAATACATTCCGCCTCCTCTTTCAGCTCATCTTTCTTTCTCTCTCTCTCTCTCTCTCTCACTCTCTGTAAGTTAGCCACTCTTGCTCACCATTCATCCTCCAAATTAAGACCATCTCCAAAAATTTCACAATCATTCAAACTTTCCACACTACCCACTGTAATGTTTTTATTCATATTTTGCTTGTTATTTTCACCCTCTATCTAGGTGGAGATTCTCCTGCCCTTGACACAATGAGGTCAGCTATCATAATATCTATCTCACTAAGTTCTTCACATTGCCTACATTTTGAGCATATATATACTCCCCTCCTTTTCTCACCCACCACATATCCAAATGGAGGGAAGCATACAAACACAAGCATCACATGCCAGAAATTCTTGTAGCATGTTATGCAAAATATAGTCCTTAAATGGGAGAGGATTTGGTGACACCATTTGTAACTGGAGCTTGGAATAGTGCAAGGAACTACCACAACTAAACATTCTACAATACTCTGTTATATGCTCTACTGTAAGCTAATTTACTTATGTGATACTATAAGTATAAAATATATTTAACTATGCTAAATAATGAAAACAAAAGATCAGTGCCCCAGGTGAGGATATCAAGCGGTTGTGTATGGAAGAGCAGTATCAACAAGAAAGAGGGAGGTCACAAGTGGGGGTCAATAGGGATCAGTACTGAGATCTTTGGCTTTTAAACTTGTCAATGATATTGTTGCTGAGTTGTATGAAGATATCCAGTGATTTGCAGAGGATGTGATGCCTGGGAGCGTTATTAGCTGTACGGGTGATGTTCTGATTGTTGAAGAGGATTCGAATTAGCTGAAAAGGTGTGTAAAGGAATGGGGATGTCAGTATAATGCAATGAAATGCAAGGTTGCGAAATTTGGAATCTACAGATTGGATGCTGTACCTTATACTGGTGGATCTCTACCAGAGGACATTGTTGAGGCAAGAGATCTTGAGGTGGTTGTCAATAAAAATTTGAAGTTTAGGGAATATATTGCAAAGGTGGGGAAGGTAGCCCAAATGATTGCTGTACTGAGATGGACTTCGACCAGAAGAGAAAAATTGGTAGGGATTCCGCTGCATAAAGCCCTAATCAGGCCACATTTTGACACTAGGAAGTGAAAAGTATAATTTAACTCTGGTGAGGGTACAGATGCAAATAACGAAAATGATACACAGTATAGACTCTATAATTCTTGTAGATAGGCTTATACGTTGGTTATGCATTTCTAAATCACTTAGGGAATTGAAACAACGTAGATCCGAATATAAATTAAATAATACTTTAATAGATATTTCCGATATTTCGGCAATGTCTCATTGCCATTTTCTAAAGGAACTTACAAAAAGGCAGGAGCACACAGGCCCTAACAATACAGTAACTGGAAATGAAGATATGGAGCTATCGTTCTCCTAGAAGTCCTGATGGTGCCCTCTGGCGGGCTAAGTAGGCGTTCTTGGCCGTTGGGCTGAAGGTCTGCTGATGTATGCCTCCCAAATTTGGGGCAGTCGCATACAACCAAATTTGTTGAGGTTTGGAGAGTTTCTTAGGGCAGAGGCTGATTCCATAAATAATCTTTCGAATTTATATTTGCTCCGGTGTATTATTTTTGCTTTCTTCCACCGTATTCTGTGGCGAGTATCCAGAGCATGGTCTGCAAGACCAGAATGGCTATATTTGTAAAACCGGATGTAGTCCTTGTGTTCAGAAATTCTGATATTCGCTGTCCTGCCTGTTTGGCCAAAGTACGACAGTTTACAACTGCAAGGGACCTGGACTACACCAGGTAGGTCTAGGGGAAGTGGTTGGTCTTTGGTAGAGCGGATAAGGGATGCCAATTTTCTGTAAGGCCTGTAACAGGAGGTGAGGTCATGTTTTTTTAGAATTTTGGTAATTTTTTCTGAGGTGCCTCGGATGTAGGGAATGGCGATGGATTTAGAGTAATCTTTTTTGTGGAGGGGGGAGGAGGGGGGCTGTGGTTTGTAGGCTTTAATATTTTTTGGATTTTTTTGGGGGGGTAGCCATTGGCTGAGAAAGTGTTGAGGATGTGATTTAGTTCAGTGTTAAGGGCTATGTCGTTAGAACAGATTAGTTTAGCCCTGTTGTATAGTGTTTTTACCACTCCATATTGTTGTGAGGGGGGGGGGGATTGTTGGTGGATGTATCTGCATGTATGGGTAGGTTTTCTGTAAACTGAGAAAACCAAAGTTCCATCAGGCTGGCGGGTGACTAGTGTGTCTAGGAAGGGGAGGCAGTTGTTTTCCTCTTTTTCCAGGGTGAACTTGATTCTGGCGTGTTGGTTGTTTAAATGTGTAAGGAAGGAGAGGAGTGTTTCAGAGCCATGTGGCCAAATAGCGAACACATCATCAATGTAGCGAAGCCGTATAGTTGGTTTTTGTGGGGCAGAGGCTAAGGCTTTTTCCTCAAAGGTCACCATAAAGAAATTGGCTAAGGGTGGGGAGAGTGGTGAGCCCATGGCTGTCCCCTCTATTTGTTTGTAGAATTTTCCCTGCCAAACAATATAGCCTGAGTTCATTGTGAACTGAAATAGGGCTGAGATATCGGGAGAAAATTTAGCTTGGATTAGCTCTAAAGTTTCTTTGAGTGGGACATTGGTGAATAAGGAGGAGACGTCGAATGTAAGACGACGTTGGAGTGTAAGATTTTCTATGCTGGCTTTGAAGTAGGCTGAGTTTTTTTATGTGTTATATACTGGCATATAGTTATATACTGGCAACAAATTATATAGTTATATACTGGCAACAAATTATATAGTTATATACTGGCAACACACCATCACACATAAAAAACTCAGCCCACTTCAAAGCCAGCATAGAAAACCTTACACTCCAACATAATGACATAATGGTCAGCTTCGACGTCTCCTCCTTATTCACCAATGTCCCACTCAAGGAAACTTTAGAGCTAATCCAAGCTAAATTTTCTCCCGATATCTCAGCCCTATTTCAGTTCACAATGAACTCAGGCTATTTCGTATGGCAGGGAAAATTCTACAAACAAATAGAGGGGACAGCCATGGGCTCACCACTCTCCCCACCCTTAGCCAATTTCTTTATGGAGACCTTTGAGGAAAAAGCCTTAGCCTCTGCCCCACAAAAACCAACCATACGGCTTCGCTACGTTGATGATGTGTTCGCTATTTGGCCACATGGCTCTGAAACACTCCTCTCCTTCCTTACACATTTAAACAACCAACACGCCAGAATCAAGTTCACCCTGGAAAAAGAGGAAAACAACTGCCTCCCCTTCCTAGACACACTAGTCACCCACCAGCCTGATGGAACTTTGGTTTTCTCAGTTTACAGAAAACCCACCCATATACAGGCAGATACATCATCATCATCATCATCATCATCAAATTCCAGCCATGTACCCTTGTTGGATTCTAATTATGTAGAAAATAGAATAAATGTTGTTTGATTCAGAATCCAACATGACTTTCCGTCACAAGAACTATATTTGTAAATATTATTTGACGTAAATAACATATATTATAAATTAATATCATATAACTACCTTAATTATGTCAAATATTTAATTGCTTAATCAAAGAAATGTTTTAATGGTAAATAGATTCTGTATTAAATATTATTAAGCTGTTTTGTTTATTGTTTTGTCAATATTGTAAGAACTTATATTTGTAATTTAACTACGCATTTATTGGAATGCAAATATTCTATTTATTCTTTTCATGAAAGTTAACGTTATGTAATAACTGAATGTAGTTATATAACCTAATGTAACATTCGCGAGAATGTTTATGTCTATCAGTTGTCATAGGGACGCGTGGAAATAAACGAGCGCATGTGAAGGGAGCGTTTGTACAGGAGAAGAGAAAATATATACGTAGTAGTAAGTAGGGAGTCGGAACGGAACTTTGGAACTATAAGGTAGCAAGGAAGTAAACTAAAGAAGTAGAAGTAATTAAAAGATTCCTAAGGATAGGAGTTGAGTAGATATTTTTTTTTATAAGTGAATCTTATAGTTGGCTGAAAGCAAAATCAGCTGTAGTAATAAAAGGAAATTATTGCCGTAATCGGATAATTAGAGAACTGGACATTCAACGAAGAATGCTGAATAAATCCAGTCAGTCTACAATTACGACTTATTTCTATACTACCAAAAAAGGAATTGTACGGAGTTGAACTAGTTGATGAATGATAAATAAGAATAATTAATATACCTTATAGTTATCTGGATTTTTGAAGCGCGATTAGTAATGTTTTAGTTATTTAGTGTTTCGCAAGTGTGATAAATACAATTTGAAAGTGTGCTCACAAAATATTGGAAGTACTGAAGATTATTTCTGGTAAGGACAGTCATATTAGTTTATTTCAGTGTATGCAGATTTAAGTATTAGTTCCGTTGCGCTGTTTCTAACATTAACTGTAGCTTACCATCGAGGCTGAGAGTTGAAAATATAGACATTGAAGTGATATCTACCGTGGTTAGTGCCTGTTATGAGTTAATCATAGAGTGTAGCTGAGAGATACATGGAAACTGAATAAATAAGAAATTCTATTGTAATAGTTTGAGTAAAGAAACTTTGTGATTCTGAAAGCGTGAATTTGTTTGAGAAAGTTTGAAAGATTGGATTAATATGAATGACTTGACTTGATGTGCTAACTTGACTGGTTTGTCATATTTAGAAGTGGAATTTATGTAATTGTTATATAACCATATATTAAATGTTTTGTTTGTTAATTTAAATATTGTGTTTGCCTGAATTTCTTTTTACTGCACCGTTCACAAAAATTCGGATCTAGCGGGAATCCCAGAAGGAAAGAAAATAAATACCATCGGCCTGAATGAGTGAAAAGACTACTAACTAATTTTGAATTAATCCTACTAATTCATATAGACTTATCTAAGGATAGAGTGGCGCAGTATAATAGAAATTTCTCTACCCTTAGATCAGTGATTAATTTGCAATTAGTTTTCCTTTATTTGATAAAAGTGACTTATAGCAAGATGGCGGATTCGAACGTCAAAAGAGAAAGAGAACATGTCACGACACCCTCAAGGGGTGTACAGGATATGACAGTACTACATGAAAAAATTACATCATTACTAACTTCCTATCTACAATTTTCCTCCAAATCAGTCTGTTACTTGTCAAGACTCCAACATTATCAGATCTTATATTTCTATCGTCTAAGGCACTTTGTACCGTATCAATCCACCTATATCTTGGTCTTCCTCTGGGTCGTTTTCCTGCCAACCTGGCAGAAAACACTTGTTTTGCTAATTTTTCCTCTCCCATTCTATTTAAGTGACCATACCATCTGAGATTAGCTCTGCTAACGCATTCCTGGATGCTGACAATGTCAAGTTCTTTCCTAATATCCTCATTTTTAACATGATATTGCCATTGATGCCATCTGTTCACGCCTCTAATCTTTCTCAGGACTCTCATATCTGCGGTCTCTAGTCTTTGGTCAAGTGTTTTACTTCTGACCCAGCTCTCAGATCCATAAGTTAAAATTGGTTTGAACACAGTCTTGTATACAGCTAATTTAGTGTTCCGACTAATTTCTTTCTTATTCCATATGAATTTATTCAATTGACTTCCCACGATACCAGCTTTGCTGATTCTGTTGTCTATTTCTATATTTAGTTTACCATCTTCAGTAAAAATTGTGCCTAAGTAGCTGAAATGTTTTACTTGTTCCACAGGTTCTCCATTCACAACACAATTGACATTTTCAATGATTCTGCCTATTTTCATTGTCTTTGTCTTTTTAATGCTGACCTCCATACCATATCTATTACAACAGTTATTCAATTTAGCCAGGGAATCTTGCAGATTTGTAGCGGATTTATTTAGAAGTATAACATCATCCGCATAAAGCAAAGAGCTGACATTAACATCTCCAATTTTGATATCAGGTTTAATACCACATTCCTTCATAATGTGATCCATATAGATAATGAATAACAGAGGGGATAATGTACATCCTTGTCTCACACCAGATTTAACATTAAACCATCTTCCTGTACTTCCTTCAATTCTAACTGCTGACTTACAACTCAAATAAAGACTAAGTATTGCTTGATATAATGCCCCATTTACACCATATAACTGCAGCGTATTGAATAGCTTCTCTCTTGGCACCTTGTCATATGACTTTTCCAAATCGACAAAACTTAAATACAGATCTTTGTTATATTCCCATGCTTTCTCGACTATTTGTCGTAAAGTGAAGATCTGATCCTGACAGCCTCTATTTGGCCTGAATCCAGCTTGTTCTTCACCAAGCTTTTCTTCCACAATTCTTCTCAACCGTTTCTCAAGTATACTTGCATAGATCTTGCCAGGAACACTCAGTAGGGAAATACCTCTGTAATTCTCGCATTCAGTTTTATTTCCCTTTTTATATATGGGTACTATGAGAGCTCTACTCCAATCATCGGGAATTCGTCCCTCTGTCCAGGCTTTCTGAACTATGCAGTGCAGCCACTGTAAGACTCTTATACCACCATACTTCAGCATTTCTGGTCGAATATCATCTACTCCTGCTGCCTTTCCACATTTCAAGCCTTTGATAGCTTTTTCTACTTCAAATATGGATATGTATTCCTGACTGCATGCCTGGTCAGTGTTTTTTTATAACTGTGCTGTCATCACTGCTTGTTTCATTTAGCAGTTTTTCAAAGTAATTACTCCATACTTCAAGGATATCTTTTTCTCCTGTTTTCATTTCACCTTTATCATCTCTAATTCCTTTTACAGCACTCTTTCCTCCATTCCTAAGCTTCTTCAACAACCTCCAGAATATTTTGCCACCTTCTTGATATTTATTTTCTATATTCTTGCCAAAGTCCTCCCATGACTTTTGTTTAGCTAGTTTTACACACTGTTTAGCTTTCTTACATTTGTCTCTGTATTCTGTAAGAGTAAAAGCTGACTTATTTGCCAGGAACTTTTGATATGCTTTCTTCTTTTCCTTCACTGCCTCTTTAACTTCCTGTGTCCACCAGGGAGTTCTGATTTTTTTATCCTTGCACACAACCTCACCACATGCCTCTCTGGCAGAATCAATCAATGTTTCCTTCAGAGTTTGCCACTGAATCTCCAAGGTTTGATTCCTGTTCTCAAACTCTTTCATTTTCTTTTCGATAATATTTCTGTATTTTAGTCTACAGTTCACATCTGAGAGCTGCTCAACTTTTATTCGCTTTAAAACTTTCTTACATGTTATTCTTTTCAATATGAAATTCAATTTTATCCTGCTCAAGACTAAATAGTGATCACTTCCAATTTCAAATCCTCTGTACACTCTGGTGTCCTGCACCAGGGAGAAAACATCACTATCAACAATAACATAGTCAATGAGACTTTTCTTATTCCTAGCCTCTTCTCTCCATGTGAATTTGTGCACATTTTTATGTTGGAACATGGTGTTGGTAATAACCAGTCCATGTCCTGAGCAGAAATCCAACAGATATTTGCCATTATTATTAGCTTTGCTCTTTTCTCCAAATTTTCCCAAAATATTTTTGTATGTCTCACAATCATTTCCTACTCTACTATTTAGATCCCCAACAAGGACCAACTTTTCCTTTTTCATTGTGTCAGTTGCTTTTTCTAAAGCCTCAAAAAATTCCTCCACTTCTACCTTAGTAGAACCTTCTGTGGGACCATAGGCACAAATAAGTCTCATTGTCCAGTTCCCCATTCTCATATTTGCCCACATTACTCTACTTGAGACTGACTGCCATTCAAGAAGATTAGCCTCGTATTTTGGGTTGAATACTATGGCTACTCCTTCTTTTCCTTGATTGTCATTGCCTGAATATAACATTTTGTATTTATTGCTCAGAAAGATCTCACCAGTTTTGGTCTTTTTTGTTTCAGTCACCCATATTATGTCGATCTGGTACTTATCTAATTCCTCAGCTAGCTCCATTTCTTTGCCATTCAGGCTTCTTACGTTGATAGTACCGATCTTTAACTCTGGTGATGTTGAGTTGGGGTTTGTTTTCAGATTTGTTCCAGTAGCTGACTTTTCACTGTTCGCCCTGGTTCCCTGGCAAAAACAACGGGGGCGTTGTTTAACTGGGCGACGCCCCAGCCGGCATGAAATTTTGTCATGTTGTACCATCATTTTTTATTTTGGTTTAACCAATAAGAATACAATTTGGTCGGCTAAATCCCAAATTGCCAGCCCATCATCGTTCGTTCAGTATCAAAGTAGATACCCAACAGGGTGCACCACGAGAAGGTGAGGATTGGACATTAGGTCAGAAGCCCTAGTCGGTTCTCTGCATTCCTTTAAAGGCTATGTGGAGGTCTCCTCTCAGTTATACAGCTTTGACCCTTAAGCACAAGAGGAAAACAACTGCCTCCCCTTCGTAGACACACTAGTCACCCACCAGCCTGATGGAACTTTGGTTTTCTCAGTTTACAGAAAACCCACCCATACAGGCAGATACATCCACCAACAATCCCCCCCCCCCCTCACAACAATATGGAGTGGTAAAAACACTATATAACAGGGCTAAACTAATCTGTTCTAACGACATAGCCCTTAACACTGAACTAAATCACATCCTCAACACTTTCTCAGCCAATGGCTACCCCCCAAAAAAAATCCAAAAAATATTAAAGCCTACAAACCACAGCCCCCCTCCTCCCCCCCTCCACAAAAAAGATTACTCTAAATCCATCACCATTCCCTACATCGGAGGCACCTCAGAAAAATTTACCAAAATTCTAAAAAAACATGACCTCACCTCCTGTTACAGGCCTTACAGAAAATTGGCATCCCTTATCCGCTCTACCAAAGACCAACCACTTCCCCTAGACCCTGGTTCCCTGGCGAAAACAACGGGGGCGTTGTTTTCGCCAGGGAAAGTACGACAGTTGTAAACTGTCGTACTTTGGCCAAACAGGCAGGATAGCGAATATCAGAATTTCTGAACACAAGGACTACATCTGGTTTTACAAATATAGCCATTCTGGTCTTGCAGACCATGCTCTGGATACTCGCCACAGAATACGGTGGAAGAAAGCAAAAATAATACACCGGAGCAAATATAAATTCGAAAGATTATTTATGGAATCAGCCTCTGCCCTAAGAAACTCTCCAAACCTCAACAAATTTGGTTGTATGCGACTGCCCCAAATTTGGGAGGCATACATCAGCAGACCTTCAGCCCAACGGCCAAGAATGCCTACTTAGTCCGCCAGAGGGCACCATCAGGACTTCTAGGAGAACAATAGCTCCATATCTTCATTTCCAGTTACTGTATTGTTAGGGCCTGTGTGCTCGTGCCTTTTTGTAAGTTCCTTTAGAAAATGGCAATGAGACATTGCCGAAATATCGGAAATATCTATTAAAGTATTATTTAATTTATATTCGGATCTACGTTGTATCAATTCCCTAAGTGATTTAGAAAAGACTCAATAATATTAGTTATGAGGACAGACCATGGCATGCAAACTACAGAATTTGGTGGATAGAAGATGAAGGGGAAACATGATTGGGACATTTAAAAAAAAATGTTGGGAGGTATATGCAGGATTAACACAGGGATAATTTCTCATATAGTAAAACAAGGAGGAAGAACAAGTGCAAGATGCCATCATTGGAAGTTATGAAATCAGGTGATGAGTATGAGGGTAAGAAGTGTTTTTTTTTTTTTTTTTTGCGGGGAGCAGGTGATTGGATATGGATTTCATTGTCTGATAGAGTGGTGAATGTGCAGGCAGCAAAACACCCAGCAAAATTAGTCTCCCACCATTTTCTGTAAAACTTCCCCAACCTTGATCCAATAACAACCCCTTACTAACTTGTAGGTATCTATCATATCACCCCTCTTGCTCCTATCCACTAGACTCTGTAAACTGCATCTTCTCAACCATTCCTCATATTCGACATTCCAGAGATCAGAAAGCACCTCAGTTAGTAACCTCTGGACCCTTTCCAATACCTCTTCATCCTTTTGAAAACAAGGTGACTATATCTATGCAAAGTAGTCCATATATGGACTAATCAAAGCCTTATACAACGGAACAAGAATCTCCTTACTTCTACAAGTCAGTGTTATCTGCATCATTCTCAGAATTCTTTATGTTGTCATCACAATTCTGGCAATATGTATATAAATTTCACATCCTTATCCACTATCACCCCAAGATCTTATTTCCTTCACCTCCAACAATACATCACCACCAAGCATAAATTCTACATCCCATATTTGTATCCCAAATTTTAAAACCTTATATTTTGTAACATTGAACTTTCAACCCAATTTCCGTGCCCATTCGCTCAGTTTATTCAAGTCTTCTTGTAATGCCACAGCATCTTCTCTACTCTTCATAGTTCATCCCAACTTTGAATCATCAAACAACTGAACATCCCCAGCCAAATCTTTGCCAATATCATTAACATACAAGTTAAACAGCAATGACCCTAAAATAGATCCCTGAGGCACACCACCAGTGACTTTCCTCTTCATGGATATTGCTCCCCCATACACAACTTGTTGATCCCTATCAGATAGTCAGTCTCTAATGCAATGCACTAATGTAATACCCAAACCCATTTGCTCTAGTTTGACTATCAACTTATCATGTGGTAATCTATCAAAAGCCGTTGCAAAATCTAAGTATGTTACTGTGTATCCTTCTCCTCTGTCCAAAGAAGCAGTCACCTTATTGTAATAAGTAAGTAGATTACAAAAACATTACCTCTGTTTAACGAATGCATGCTGTCCATCAAAGATAATACCATTGTTGTCAACCCAATTTTGGATCCTAGTTCTTGCAAGCTTCTCCATCAACATAACCACACACAGATAGGTATATACTTTGATTCTTGAGTTCTATCACCTCCTTTATGAAGTGGCACAATCTTATCCTCCTTCCACTCCTATAGAACTCAACCTAGTGCAAGACTCATATTAAAAAAATATGTCAAGGCAGATGTCAACTCCCTGGAACATTCCTACAGAATATGTGGTGATATATTATCAAGTCCCATACCCTTATTAACATCAAGTTTGCTCGATTCCCCATTTTTTTTTTTTTTTTTTTTTATCATATGGCAATCTGCATACAGTTATAAAAGTATATGTACATAAATCAGTACAAATATCTAAAAGGTAAATAAAATATGTAAATAATACACAATTAAGTAAAACATAGTTAATTCTCATTACACCTCTTGCCCACTTACTGTCAGTCTTTCCTCACCATCATAAACTGTTCTCAATCTTTGCATAATGACACATTTTCAAGAATGAAAGACTTTTATGAAATGTTCATTAAGTATTTCTACTATTTCTTCCACAGTAGTTGTCCTTATACCAGTTCCTCCAATCAATGTCATCTTTCCATAATCATTCTTTTTTTTTTTTCTGGCTACATATCGAAAAAAAAAAAAAACTATCTAGGATTCTTTTTGGCTCAATTAGTAACTGCTTTACACATTTCATTTTGCTACCCTTACCGACCAAGTCAGCCTCCTTGCCTGGTCTTTGTAATTCTCGTGAAACTGGTTATTACCACTTCTCTTATGCTGTCACCATAATGCCTTTTTTCTCTGTATCATATTTAATCTCTTCATTCATCCATTTCACGCCTACATTCTGACCCTTGGAATACATTCATACACTGCGTCTAATAGATAGTTCTTGAATATCCTCCAAGTTGCACTGATCTCTTTTCAGGCTAACCCTCATTCCATGCTATACCTACAAGCTCTCTCCTGAGCTCTTCATAATCACTAGCCTTGTAGTTCCACATATACCCTTTTCTCACAGAGGTGGGAAAAGGGTATATTTTCTCACACTGCTGGCAACCATCTAGGTAATCATTTCATAGTCACTCTCACCAACTGGAGGGTGATTTGATACCTTATATAAATTACATCCTCTCATGAGATGATCAAATCCATGACCTGAAATCTTCGTGTGCCCTCTGTTACATACTGTCTAAAGTAGTTGTCCCTCAAAAACTCAAGAAACTAATTTTCTTTACTTCCAGTTGCTATTTCATCATTCCAGTCTATATTGCCATATCACCCTTTTCTTCTTTGCTTGGCTAATTTGATTATACATTTCATAGTCACAAACATTCACATTACCAGGTCTATAACAATATCCAACTAAGGATTTCATTCTGTTCACCTCTATCTCACACCATACTGCCTCAAAACCAATGTCACTATTTCCCTCTTGCATCTCTGCTTTGTATGGACTTAACCCTTTCTTTATCATCAATAGCACTCCCCCTCAATTTTTACCCTTTCTATCCTCACAAAACACATCATATCCTTCCATCTCTATTCCTGTCAAGATATCATCCTGATTCAACCATGTCTCACTTATTCCTGGATCTATAGCTACTTCCATAGATACTACTTATTTGATGTGACTTCTCCATGCTTACCTCAAGCCATTTCTTTTTCTCCTTATTCATCTTTGAACCTTCTTCAGATCCCACTGTTTTTCTCTTGATCCCAGAGATCAAGTAAAAAAAACAGTGGGATCTGAAGAAGATCCTTTTGGTCTACACCTGCATTTACATCCTCTTGGAGCATTTACTTTTCTCATGCTGTGATCCTCTGTCCACCCTGAGCCTCCCCGTTTCCCTTTCTGTCTTGCACACACCTCTTCTCTCATTCTCTATACTCATACTGCTCACTTCTTCATTCACAACTACCTCTTCAATCTCTCCTGTTTTACTCTCCCATTCTTCTACATCACTTGTCACTTGATCAGATTCATTTTCTGCACTCACTTCTCTACCTTCCAGCAGCATTCTCTCCAAGAGACTCACACCAAAACCACTCAAATTGCAGTCTATTTCCTATACAGTTCACTTCGTTCTTCACTCATTCCACACCTTAACAAACTGTACTGCTTTTTCCTCACACATTTCAGCTAACATATCATTCATAATCCTTGCTCTATGCCTCATCTTACCACTGTCACACCTCAGCATCATGCTTACTACCTTTCCTATCACACTATTCTCTTTTATCCATCTCAACAGCATCCTGATATCCAATCTGATGTGTCCTTTGTTTGCAGTCAACTCATTTGTACCTGTTACAACTACCAACTCTTTTGCTTGCTTACTTCTCATATATAATGCATCAATCATTCTACTCATTCTACCTGTAGTAAAACATACTTTATGCTCCTCACATCTAGAACAAACTTTAATAATTGAATCACTATACAGCACCACTCACAAGTTTTTCGTTACCTCTTTTATACCAATATTATTTGTTTCCATCATTTTCATTCTTCCATACATATTTCTAGTTCTCTTAACTTCATTCTGCATCCATTTCATCTCTTGTCTAATCTTAATCAACTCAACTTTCGAATCTTGCATCACATTTTCACTGTCATGCATTCTTTCGAATTTTTGAACTTTCAAACCTTGCATCATACATGGTTGTTTGCAGTCAACACCGCTCGGCACATTATCTTGAATTGCACTTTGTTTTTTAACTCCCGTCACATTGACATCACTTTCATCTTTCTTACCATCACTTGTTCTATTTTTCAAAACTTTTTTAACATATTTTGCTTCTCTTTTACACTGTCCATTTCTAGCAGATGAGCACTCATCCTCCTCTCAGCATTCTCGTTATTAACACTTTCAGTTATCACTTATTCAATTATCATATATTCGCACTCATCAAGTCCTCATTCAGCTCACACTTCACACACACATCCACCTTAAATATCCACAATTTATTTAAATAATATAACAAGTACATATAGCACACCTCATTTACATATAGCACATTTCACAAAATGGCTGAAATCGAAACTGAATTCCTGCATGGACAAAGCTGCAGCCATCTTACCTTCACTGGTCGGTATGCTAAGCTCTAATTTCAAAGAATTTGTAAATAAACCTATTTTACACCGCTACTTATCACGACACTAGCAACACCTTCTAATGGACATGATGGCCAAATTGCACTTCTAATCCATATTCTTTCAACAGATAGCATTCATCATATCCAGATTTTGCTGGAGACACATATAGATGTCCTGGCCAGTTGAGAGGTTAATACCGTATATGCATTTTGCAGAGTACACAATTTTACATGAAAATATGTGTTTTGATTTTTTAACCTTCAAATTTTAAATACATTTAAAAAAAAAGTAAGGGGTGCTCAATTTAAAATTGCATCAGGGTGTCAGAACCCCAGAGTAGGAACCACTGAGTACCATACAGAAGACTGTTCATACTTCTTGAGCATTAAACACAAAAAGTAAAAAACGCTCTACTCTCATGCTGCTCCTAACCTACAGAGACGTCACTCTCCAAATCTCAAAAGTAATCAAATGACCAGCACCTTTCAAGTCATCCATAAAGCCATATCATCATATATCTTTGTTATTGGAATGGGTTGTTTTCTAGGTTTTTCTAATTTTTGTTTGGGATGAATGCCTATCAGTTATCATCATATTCAGACTCATCAAGTCCTCATTCAGCTCACACCAAATTCACAAGTCACACTAACACACAACTAAGTTATATATATCATCAGACAGCTAAGTAAGACAGGAATTCCCTAATTCACAGAAAATTCACAAAACCCTTTCAAAATTTGTTCATCAAAAATTCTCTGATATAAGGATAAACAATAAAATATTTTTTGAACAAAGAAACAATAGTAGAAATAAGTACCCATTACATCATGACTTGACATGGAGTACTACCATGCATAAATTCCTCTGCCAAGTGGACAAAAAGTTAATTTGATAAAGTATTGAAATAAATAGCCTAAAAGGCTTCAGTCAGGCAAAGCAAATTAGAGATTATAAGGATATTATTAATCTACTGATGTTATAGCGAGATAAGATAAAAAGTTTTTGAAATTTACCAGATTGTTTATGAGAATATAACCTCTGGCATAGGAATTGGCATTACTTAAAAGACATTGATTCTGTAAAGAAACCCACATAGTTACTTTTTATTAGTGATTTGAATTTTCATTGGCCTGACAGCTATTTTGAACTGTCGGTTTTCATCAGAGACTAGGCAGAAACCTAAAGAGGAGCGAAACCCTCCTGGTCTATGCTAAGAAATAACAGTTTGAAACAGCTGTCAGGCCAGTGAAACTTCAAAGCACTAATAAAAATAATAATAATAATAAACTATATAGGTTCCTAGACAGTCAATATCTTATATATAGTTCCAATCCAAGGCAACATGATAAAGTTTATATTCTCAGAAACTCTATGATAAGTTTCAAACACCGCTTTTTAGCTTTTTTTAGTTTCTAGCTATAATTGTAGTTGGTGTATTTGAGTGGTAGAGACAGAGAGTTGTAGAGCAAGTGCCCTCCCTCGATGAGTATATGGACTCCCTGGAGGTGTCATGCAATAATAATAATAATAATTTGAATGGTTTGGAGTGACTGCACTGGAGAAAGTGTTGCTAAATGGAAAATGTAAGTGCAATGTCTGATGCAAGTAAGAAATCAGAAGTAAGAGATGAAATGAAAAATTAGGAGATACTGAAGAGACAGAAGTGCTTGGTAGCAGAAACAGTAGTAGTGTGAGAGAAGAGGAAAGAATGGAAATGCAAGAGAAACAGGGAAACAGAGGGCGCACAGATGGACCAGAAGACATGGCACAGGGAGAGGGGATGTTGAAAATATCAGGGAATATGTGCATGGAGATGGAATATGCTGGGATGTAGGCAGGGAGTTGGGACTGAGCAGATATATGTGAAAAGTGGTGATAGAGGTGACTGGGCAAGGGCAGGTGTGGTGGGGAAATCACAACCAACAACTGGCTCGGATAGACTGCTTATAGATCTAAAATGAACTGCAATGTTTGTTTACAAATGCCAGAAGTATCAGAAATAAGGGAGATGAAATGGTTTTATTGACGGAGTTTATTTGCCCCAAAATCATTGGAATAAGTAAAACATAGTTGAATGAAGATAATATCATATCCTAACGGGAATAGAAATAGAAGGATACAGAAATTTTCATAAGGATAGAACGGACAAGTAGGCAGGAGGAGTAATGCTGATGATACAAGGGGAATTATGCCCATGTAAGGTAGACATGAAAGAGGGAAATAGAGGCAATGAGGCAGGGTGGTGTAAAGTGGAGGTTGACAGGAAGACATATTTAATTGGAAATTGCTAGAGGCCAGGAAATGTGGAGGGTGGTAATGAAGAAATGTATAAACAACTTTGATCAGTAAACAAAGGAAGGATAATTATTAAGGGTGATTTTAATTATGGCAGTATAGATTGTAATGAAAAAATAGCATTTGGGAATAAGGAAAATTAATTTGGCAAGTTTTTGAGAAATAATTATCTCAGGCAGTATATAACAGAGGGCATGCGAGGATCAAGAAATTTAGATCTGATCACTTCAGCAGAGGATGTAATTGTGATTTTGAGTGGGGTTTCACACTTTCCTCCAGTTGGTGAGAGTGATCACCTGGGTTGTCGTTACCTATATGCAGACTTCTGTGAAAAAAAAGGATATATGTCGAAATAAAAGGCTGGTGATTATGACAAGCTTAGGAGACAGCTTAGAGCTATAGTATGGAATGAGGAGTTGAGGGGTAAGGAATTAAATGCTGCTTGAGAGCTGAAAACGAAATACATAACAGCATCAATATGTGAATGTATTCAAAGGCCAAAAGGCTGAATAATGTAGGGGTAAAATGGATGAATGAGGGGGCTTAATCATGAAATCTGGAAGAGAAGGTGGTTTGGAGGCAGTACCAGATGAATAATGGTAATAATCAGTTACATGAAGAGTATAAAGAACAAGTCAGAAGAGAGAGTCAGTTATTAAAGAAAAGAAAAGTACAGTATGAACAGAAATTAGCAAATCAGGTGAAGAAAAACCTTGAGAGGTTTTAAATATGTGGCATGTAGAAGGTAATGCTGTTAATGGAAAGATTATGTTAATGGATGAAAATGGTTGAGTAGTAACTGCTGCAGAAGATATTGTAAAAGTATTCAGTGAACAATTTATAAGGATATTTTATCCCCATCAGGGTAAAATCATCACATACTCAAGACTAGAGGACATAGGACAAGATGGCTTACCTGTGAGTGAGCAGGAGGTGTTTGAGGAAATTAATAACATTGCTGTCAATAAGGCATTTGATGATATATCACCATGTGTCTTAAGGGAATGTTCCAGGAATTGGCAGTAGCATTGGCATTCCTGTTTATTAAGAGTATTACAACAGCACAGGTTCCAAGGAAGTGTAAAGAAGGTAAAATTGTTCCACTGCATAAAGGTGGTGGCTGCTGCTCCAAATTATAGGTGAATCTGTATATCTCAAGTTGTAGTGAAGGTAAGAGAGATTGGTGAGAAGTAAGATACAGAAATTGGTTGATGACATCAGTATTCTCTATGGTTATCAGCATGGGTATGTTAAAAGGAGATCACGTTTTACTAACTTACTTATGTACTATAACAAGGTGACAAATACCTAAACAGTGGTGTACTTACCTTTTGCAAAAACTTTTGATAGACTGCCACACAACAATCTGTTAAAAGAAATGAAACAGATGGGATTGGATAACAGACTTTTGAGTTGGATTCAGAGGTATTAGAAAGTTGTATATGGGGGTGACGTATCCCAAAAGAGAAAGGCCACTAGTGATGTGCAACAGGGGTCTGTTTTAGGATGATTGTTGTTCAATTTGTATATTAATAATATTGGGTTGGGTGTAACTAGCGATATGCAGCTGTTTGCAGATAATTTAAAACTAGGGAGAGCAATGCAAAGTCAAGCAGTTGGGATGGCTTTACAAGAGGGCTTAAATAGATTGCATGAATAGATTGCCAGTGTGGTTGGCCGAGTGGTTAGTGTTCTAACCACCTGAGTGGTGAGTGTTCTTTTTGGCCTCCAGCCAAAAAGCTGTGGGTTCGAATCCTGCCATGGACATAGATGCTCGTGATTGTCTGTGAAAATACTAGTGGTGTTGGTAAATAGCATTGGTGTAGTTGGTGAAGACAGAGAGTTGTAGAGTAAGCACTTTCCTTTGATGAGTCTTTGGACTCCCTGGAGATGTCATGTAATAATAAATAATAATGAATGGGCAAGTAAGTGAAACTGTCAGATCAATGTTGCAAGTGTAAGGTTTTGAGATTTGGTAAGCAACAATGGGATGCAAAGTATAAACTTGGTAGGGAAATTTTAAAGGAAGTAGAGGAGTTATAATTTCTAAACTTAAATGACAGTTATGGAAAATTTGGGAAAGAGATCTACCAGAGATGATTGACCAAAATAGTTTCTGATATTTGGAATGTTCAATATGAAGAAAGGTTGAGATGATGCAATTTGTAGAGTCTAATGGTAGGAGAAGGAGAGGTGGAGGATATAACAGAGACACAGAAGTTTGTAAGGGGTTGTTATAGGATTATTGTTGAACAGGTTTTTCATAAAATGGTGTAAGACTGAAGGAGAACAAGAAGTTATCCCTGGAAGATGTATGAGGATGTGATCAAGGGAGTGAGAAGAAGGTTTTTGCATGGCGAGTTGGTGAATGATTTGCATGCATTGCCTGAAAATGTGATGTCTGCAGAGAATATATGTTTAAAGCACAGTATGATGGGCTGTGTGCATAATGAAAGGGACTTCCTAGATGAGTCTGTGACTCCATGTGACATAATAATTGCTGTCATATATTTCATATATTTCTCATAAACAAGTAGTCAAAAGGCAGGAAATATATGATTTCTGCATTACTTCAACCTTATATCTCTTCTGGAACTGACTCCCACTGATGAGACCTCAATAAAGTAAAATCTAATCTGAGTAGTGGCAATTCTGATAATGCATAGCATTATACATGTCTGTAAGGATATGTACATTGCATTATGGGATGCCAAGGCAATTGATGTGGAGTCATTAAGATCCATATATAAGTAGCCCAGTTGTGAAGTTACTTCATGAGCAAACTTTGTTTGCTTACATTTAGATAAAGGATGAGACCAAAGATATAATTTCTTGGCATCTTTAACTGATAGTATAACCAAGTGAAAAAATTTTCAACAACTAGGATACAGAAATCAGATGACAACAGCAGTATTCTCTGTTACCCTGTCAGGTATAAGAATGTTGTATATGGGGATGCAGTATCCAGAAAGAGGCATGTCACTAGTTGTTGAAAATTTTTTTCAACAACTAGTGAGATTTCTTTAGAGTGCCACAGGGATTCTATACTGGGGGTTTAACTTATATATTGGAATGATTTATTGGGTGATATGCAACTGTTTGCAGATGATGAGAGAACAAGGTGTGGTCAAGCAGATGGTGTGACCTTACAGGAGGACATAAATGGATTGTATGAATGGGCAGCTAAGTAGATCTACTAATGTTGCAAAGTGTAATGTTATGAAATTTGATAAGCAATGATGGGATGCAAAGTATACACTTGATGAGGGAAATTCGAAGGAAGTAGATGATATTAGAGATTTGGGAGTGGTTTTTGGACAAAGAACTGAAATTCTGCAGGCACATTGCACAAGTTGTGCAGTTGTCACAGCAGATAATGGAAATGATGCAGAGGATCTTGGCATTCAAAAATAAAGAGGTTATTATTCCATTATATAATGCTATGATCAAGTCTCATATGGATTAATGTGCACAGATTTGGTCACCTGGTTTTTATTGTATGAGCCTATGTTATAAAGGTCCAGAGAACATTCACAAAGGTGTAGAATGTGAAGACAGACAGAGGAAATGTCATTTACAAAGCCAAATTTTATGAAGAAATATATAAGTCGGTCAGGGGTTGCTACCAGGTTAATGTAGAAGAATTTTTCATAGACTGGGAGAGGAGAAGGAGGTATAACAAGAGGCCTTTCCTGGAAACTGTACAATGAGGGCATGAGTAAAGGGGTGAGCAGCAGGTTTCTGCATGGAGAGTAGTTGGTGAGAATGCATTACTGAATTTTTGTGAATGCAGGCACATTAAATGAATTTAAGGGCAAGATCTGATGAGCTTTGTGTGTGATAATATGTACCTCCCAAGATGAGTCTCTGGCCCCAGGGAGGTCTAATAATAACAATGATAGTAAAACTATTTACAGAAGTGAAGTAAGTCTCACATTTGTCTTATTAACAAGGTTATGAAACTTAGGAAGAAATCTTCTAGGTTACATCAGGCATAATCTCTTTATACAATTTATTCCTATCCTATTTATCTTTCAGAATCTCAAAATAGGTATGGCATTGTTGAAAATGTTTTTTAACTAATCAAGCGCTACTGATCTCATAAACCTCATTGTATGGAATGAAGAACATATTCTTTGTTACAGAATTTATTGACTCTAAAACTTGCCATAGTATATGCCATGTATTATGTCCAAATATATACTTTCTTCAAGGAAATCTTCATTTCACAGAATTTCTCTCAAGGCTTCTAAGACATACTAGGTTCCCTGTGATATTTGTTATTGTCCAGACATATACTTTCTTTCCTAAAATTTCCATATGCTCAGTCACTTCTCAGGCCAGGACCATAAATCTCTATCACACTCAATTTCTCATTCTCTATTAAATCCTCTGTGCCAGAAGACAAACAGATATCTGCTGAAAAATTATAGTGAATAAATATACAAAAGGTAGTGTGCATGTGTTTTAATGTACTTACAGGTTGTCCTCTAAACATCTTTATAGTATGATTACGGAAATGAACTGTAAGCCCAGCAGTGCAAGAGGTATGAGGTTCTTCAGGACACTCTACATTAGTTGCTAGAACTTGAAAATCAAGGTTTGATTTTTCACCCTGATACTGAGCTAACACATAAGTGCAATTTCCTTGGAATGCATAATAATGTCCATCAAATGTAATGTAGTTTGGATCCCCATGGCCTCTACAGATGCCTAAAAAATAAGAACATGGCATTACACAAGCATCAATATGTCATTATTAAGAATATAAATGTTTAATGAAACAAACTTTTTAATAGATATTTATTCAGCTCTTGTTTAAATGAAGTATTGTTGCAAGGTGATGCACACATGATCACTCTGCAACTTATCTGACCATTGAATGGTTTAGAGTTCATTTTATATATATATATATATATATATATATATTATTATTATTATTATTATTATTCTGCATTTATTTGTTGCACTTTTGCTGACTTTATCAGTCAAGCCATATTTTTGATCTGCTTTTTGTACTCCTCATGCAAATAATTATTGCCATACTATATAATGAGAACAGTAAAGATCTATCATTTTTTATAGTCAAATAAAAAGAAACATAAAAGATTCAAATTTTATTAGAGAGTTGACAAGAATATAATCTTCAGCACCGGAGTTTTGGCTTGCACTATGGATTCTGGTCAGCAGCCTGGACATGCTTACTTTACTTTTAAAGGCATTTCCACTGGTTATTGTGGGTCCTCTTCTCCGCTTTCATTCCAGGAACCTTCTTACCACCCTCTGGCTTGCAATGCCTCCATAATTCATCTTCATCCTGTAATCTTCAATCTTCCTGGTGATGACTAATTCTTCACTCTGTTGTGCCATCTCTCCTGTGGCTGAGACTTTTAAACTGTTGAGAGGTGGTTACAGGGTCGACACTGGGGAGTTCTTTCTTGGTTGAACAGCGGGAAGGAGTGATGACAAGAGGCCATCTCTGGAAGTTACAAAAGGAAACTGTGAGCAAGAGGGTAAGGAGTGGTTTCTTTGTGTGGAGGGTGGTTGAACCGTGGAATGCATTGCCTGATGGAGTGGTGGGAGCGAGAACGGCCAATGAGTTTAAGGAGTGGTATGATAGACTTTGTGTTTCTTAGGGGGGGGGACCTCCCCTCGATGAATCGACAGACTTTATGTTCTTAGGAACGACCTCCCACGATGAGTCTTTTGACTCCATGGAGGCCTGAATAATAATAAGAAGAATAATAATAATATGTCTGTAACACTATAAAGATTGATCTTCCAAGCAGTTGATCACATTTTCTTGTAAATTCAATCTCTCCAAGATGTACTCATTTTGAACTCTTTAAAGGTGAGATACACCTATACTTCATCGTAATCTCTTCAGCTCTTATAAGGAGGAGATGCTCTTATATGGAGGAGGAGGAGGATGGACATTGAATGTCCATCCTTCTCCTCCATGCTGCAGAACACTTTACTATTATTTGGAGTATCATTGTCTTGGTTTCCTGGCAAATGTCTTAACTCCATAACAGGTTATTCAATTGCTTAATGGCATTACAGGCTTGGTTGACACAATCATTTACATCTTTCTCACATGCACCCAACTGATGATTAATAGATTCTAATTATCTGAAATGATCTACTGCCTTGACTTTACTGACTAGATCTACATCTCTGCCTTCTCCACAAAATCACTAATACCACCAATAAAGTAAAATTTACTTTTAGACTTCCCATGCTGTAAATATCAACCAGTTTCTGCATCATAAAGTTAATGTCATCCTGATCTTGAGCAATTATCACTTTGATTATCAACAAATAATAGTGAGTGACTCAGGGTTCCCATGGGCTACAGAGTGCTTTTCCCTAGATGGTGGATAGGGGGAATCCCTGACTGCCATCTGTTGGATATCAGGGCAGCTCTGAATATATTGAATAAAGAGACATGGACCAGTAGTTTTGAGACTGGCAATCCCATGTAATAATATTGCCATTCACCAACCTGGGTGAATTTATGGCCTAACCTTCCAAGATGAATCAAACAAAAATAAAATGGCCCTCATTCCCTGGAGGCCAGATTGTTACCACCTATGGCAGCAGGCAGTTAAACATAAAGGCAGAGAGTGCTAAGAATCCCCAGCTAACCAAATCATGCTGCCATTAGAAACTAGACCTTGGAACTTTAAACTGTAGGACCCAGAGCAGTGAAGCACGGGTAACCGAACTAACTGAAGAGCTAAAGTGACTAAAATGGGACATTCTCAGACTGTATGAAATTAGACGTCATGGTAAAGAAATTCTTCAATTAAAAAATGGAGACATACTATATTATAGAGGCCAAGATAAGGAAAGAATCAGTGGAGTTGGAGTCATGATCAACAAAAAATTGAAGAACAGCATAATAGAATTTGACAGTATATCTGATCGAATAGCAAGTACTGTTATTCAAATCTCAAAAAGATACACTCTTAAGATCATCCAAGTTTATGCACCAAAAATAAATCATACTGATGAAGAAATTGAAGTCATCTATCATGATGTAACTTAGCCTGCGTAGCTCAGTGGATGTGGTGCTTAACCGCACAAAGGAAGATTTCTTGGTTTCGAATCTAGTCGACGACTAGAAGAAATTTTTCTAAGCCTTTTTTCGACCGGTTCCCAAGTAAGTCGATCTCTGACATGGGCAAGCGGGTTTTTTCTCCCGGAAACTCGTTTTTTTTGTCCTGTAAACTCAATAAAATCGACCATAGAACCCACATTATTTCAGACATTAAATACGAGTCTTAGGGTTAGGGACCACGAGATGGTGGCACTTGATGAGCCGTCTCTCTTCACTGCATGCCGCTTAATTAGTGATAGTCTTGGGCCAGCTATCTCTGATTGAGTACCAGTGGAGATTGAACTGCCCATTCAGTCTCCAAAACTTCAATAGTTCTAAAAACGGCCTCATCTACACCCTATAACGGGAATAAAAAGGTGTTAGCTGATTTTTTTTTTTTTTTTTGATCATGATGTATCCTAACTCTACAATAAAAGAAAACATCATTTCAGAATTGTAATGGAAGACTTTAATGATAGAATTGGTATACAACAATCGGATGAAAGCTCAATGGGAAATTTTGGATATGGCATTAGAAACGCTAATAGAGAAACAAGGTTAATAGAATTTGCAGAAAAAGAAAACCTGTACATCATGAATTCCTGCTCTGTTATAAACACCTTCAACATTGGAAGTGACCATCATATGGTATGCAATAAAATCCAAATAAACTGTCAAACAAAGAAGAAGACTTGTGTTTCGAAGATCAAAGCAAAACATAGATGTACACAAACTCAACATTAAAAAAGATATATTCCAACATGAACTAAACAACAGATTTAAATGTTTTATTATAGATGACAATGCTGATCAATCAGAAACCAATGACATTATTACCCAAAACCTTTTACAATGCTCACTTGAAATAGCAAGACAAAATATCTGAAGAAACAAAACAGCTTATGAAGTGAAACAATCAAATAACCTGTAGAATAAAATTGATTACACTGAATTGTGCAAAACCATCACAAAATGTATCACAGAAGAAGCAAGAAAATTCAGTGGTAAATTCACACAACAAAATATTGAAAACAACAGTAGTTTCAAAAAAATCCAACAGTAATCGATGAACAGCAGTAAACAGATGGTTGCAGTCAAACTACAAAGATGGGACCATAACCACAGATAAATATGCTATAGCAAAAAGAACTGAAGAATTTTACTCAGTATTATATCAAGATGGTGACTTAAACGAAGAAGAAGACAACTATGAAACAGCTGAAGTACCACAGAGTCTACCAGAAAAAGTTATGTGGAGCATCCAAAGATTGCAAAATGGAGAAGCTACAGGTGAAGATGGAGTTATAGCTGAACTTCTAAAAATAGGTGGGGAAATAATCTGCACACTCTTAGCAAAACTATTTACTTTATTATTTTTATGGCTGTTTAGCCTATTTTTGTTTAAGGGGTACTCCTTTATTTATAAGGTCATTGGCTTTTTACTCAAATTTTAGGGCATTACTGATGTTTTATATGGACAGATATATGAAGAATATATATATAGGAAGAAAACCCAGACATACCTTTGTGGGATGTTGCCAGCTGTCTTCATTTTTAGTGGCTGCCCGACATATGGCAATGTACAATCATTGTCGAAGGAAGGAAGTATGACCTGAACGGAAGGGGGGGGGTCAGAAAAGGGGGTTTCAGAGATGTGGGAGAATTATTGCTGAGGCAAGAGCTATGCGAACTTTTTTTGAAAAACCCAAGTTTTTATATATTTTTTAAATTATTAAAGGTGAGCAGAGAATACTTCCAGATGGGGGTGAACATAATAATTTTAGGGGAAGGAGAAGTATATTTATGGGATAAGATCAGGGGTGGGAGTCTCTGATCTTATCCCATATCACTCCTCTGATCTTCCACTGTTATCTGTAGAGCCTCTCAAACATTGATCCTATAACAGCCCCTTACTAACTTTTAGGTCTCTATCATATCTCACCTCTTCCTCCTATCCACTAGACTCAGTAAACTGCATATTCTCAATCTTTTTTCATATTCGACATTCCATTTGAACATCTCTTCATCCTTTTGAAAACCAGGTGACCAAATCTGTGCAAAGTAGTCCATGTGTAAACTAATCAAAGCCTTATACAACAGAACAAGAATCTCCTTACTTTTTCAAGTCGGAGTCATCCGCATGATTCCCCGAATTCTTTATGTTGTCGTCACAATTTTGGCAATATGTATATAAATTTCACATCCTTATCCACTATCACCCCAAGATCTCTTATTTCCTCTACCTCTGACAATACATCCCACAAAGCATAAATTCTGCATCCCATCTTTGTTTCCTAAATTTTAAAACCTTACATGTTGCAACATTGAACTTGCACCCCCATTCGCATGCCCAGTCACACAATTTATTCAAGTCTTCTTGTAAGGCCACAACATCTTCTCTACTCTTCATAGTTCATCCCAACTTTGCGTCATCTGCAAACAACTGAATATCTCCATCCAAATCTTCACCAATATCATTAACATACAAGTTAAACAGCAATGGCCCTAAAACATATCACTGAGGCAAACCACCAGTGACTTTCCTCTTCCTGGATATTGCTCTCCCATACACAACCTGGGATATGACTATCCCACAGCCTTATTAAGATCTAGTTTCCTCAACTCCACATACAACTCTTGCTCACTTACAGTCAGTCTCTCCTCCCCATCTTCAACTGCTCTCAAGCAAAGTAAGTAATACAAAATGAGAACCTTCATATCATCATAAAAGTTTTGAATTTTACCAGAATATTAAGTTTTATTTTATTTGGTTAGATATATTAGATCTGAACCTTTTGGTATTAAGACACAATTGAAGCAAGGAATATCCTTTTTAACTTTAATTTAGCTTTAAAAAAATGTACTTGATTATATATAACTGCAAAGGACAACACAAACAGAACAGTAATATTAGCATATGCAGATGATACATGGAGGAGGAGTCAATTTGAATACTAGAGGGATAGGGCAGGTTCGAGGTTTAGAGGTGCAGGAGGAGAGTGTGTTCCACACAATGAGTACTCTGGATGTTAGTAAAGCTGTGGGACTGGATGGTATTTCACCATGAGTTTTGAGAGAATGTGCTAAGGATCTGATAGTGCCTTTGACCTGGCTTTTCAATGAAAGTCTGGCTGCTGGAAAAGGTGCCCATGGAATGGAAGGAAGGTAAGATAATGCCATTGCATAAGGGGAGTAGCAGACTGGAAGTGTTAAATTATACACCAGTTTGTGTGTGTCATTAGTAGTTAGTAAGATCTTGGAAAAAGTAGCGAGGGACCGTATACAGCATTGAGCAGATGAGGGTAATGTTATCTGTTATAGTCAACATGGATTTGTGAAGGGGGCGCTCTCTTGTTTTAGCAATATGCTAGTCTTTTATGATAAAGTTACAAGAGCATTAGATGAGGGGAAAGGCATATACTGCCATTTTCCTAGACTTAGCAAAGGCATTTGATAGGGTGTCACATGATAAGCTGATATTCAATTTGCAGCACATGGGCCTGGATGTCAGATTGTCATAAAATGTCAGGATGTCATAAAATGTCCAACTTCCTCTTCCTCATCATGTCTGCCACCTCTCTTCCCCTTCCAGTCATGCTTCCAACATTCAGTGTTCCCACTCGCAAAATCCTCTCCACCTGCCAGGCTCGCTTCTTTAACCGCACCCACCCTTGATGCAGTAGCCCTCGTCCACTTCTCGCAGCTGTAGGGCGATGTGTCTGCGTGTTGCTTAAGGGGTATGCCCTAGCCCTTATATCATTTTCTCTTTGACTCATATCATGTTTTGAGCTGGCATTGAGGTTTTCCGACTGGATGCCCTTCCTGACATCAACCCTCACATTTATCTGGGCTTGAGACCAGCACCTATTGAGGGTAGCTTGCCTCCTTCGGTGGCTGCATAAGACGAAATAACTTAGCAAGATAGGAAAGACTCACCCCTAGCCCTTGAATACTCGAATAGCATCAGGGGGGAAGGAGCAAGGAGATGAGAAAGAAGCAAAGAAAGAAGAGGAGGGACCAGTCTACAGAATAATATAACAGATATATATTACATGAAGTAAGGCATGGTCCAGCATCTGGTACCTCGGATTTGCCATGCCCTTACTCACTAAAGTGAGCCCTTGAGGATAAAGTGAACCCACGTGTAACCTTCTGCTTCCTTGATATTGCCCCATCACACACAACTCTTTAATACCTATCAGTCAGCCAATCCTCAATCCATTTGACTAACCCGACATTTAAACCCATGTGTTGCAACGTGAATATAAGCTTATCATGTGGCACCCTGCCAAACCCTTGGCAAAATCCAAACAAAATGGCAGTATGTGCCTTTCCCTCATCAACTGCTCTTGTCACTTTATTATAAAAGACAATCATATTACTAAAGCAAGAGCTCCCCTTAACAAATCCATGTTGATTCCCACAGATAACATTACCCTCATCTATCCAATGCTGTATATAGTCCAACACTAATTTCTTCAAGACCCTACAACTACTGATGACACACACCTTTCCTTCAGCCAGACTTTTATTGAAAAGACAGGTCAACAAAGCTGTCAGTTCTTTAGTATATTTTCTCAAAAAAAATTGGAATAGAGTGACTGATGCAGAGGACATAGTGGAATTGTTCAATGAACACTTTATTGGAGTATTTCATCCTGGAGGAGTCAATTTGAATACCAGAGGGATAGGGAAGGTTCTAAGTTTAGAGGTGCAGGAGGAGAATGTGTTCCATATATTGAGTACTCTGCATGTTAGTAAAGCTGTGGGACTGGGTGGTATTTCACCACAAGTTTTGAGAGAATGTGTCAAGGAACTGACAGTGCCTTTGACCTGGCTTTTCAAGGAAAGTCTGGCTGCTGGAAAGGTGTCCATGGAATGGAAGGAAGGTAAGATTGTGCCATTGCATAAAGGCTGTAGCAGACTGAAAGCGTCTAATTATAGGCCAGTTTGTGTGTCATCAGTAGTTAGTAAGATCTTGGAGAAAGTTGTGAGGGACCATATACAGCATTGGGAAGATGAGAGTAATGTTATCTGTGAGAGTCAACATGGATTTGTGAAGGGGGTGCTCTTGTTTTAGCAATATGCTAGCCTATTATTATAAAGTTACAAGAGCATTAGATGAGGGAAAGGCATATACTGCCATTTTCCTATACTTAGCAAAGGCATTTGAAAGGGTGCCACATGATAATCTGATATTCAAATTGCAGCACATGGGTCTGGATGTCAGATTGGTCAACTAGATTCAGGATTGGCTGTCTGATAGTTATCAGAGAGAGTTGTGTATGGTGGAGCAATATCAAAGAGGCAGAAGGTTACAAGTGGGGTTCTACAGGGCTCAGTACTGGGACCTATATTGTTTAACCTTTATATCAATGGCATTGTCCGTGGATTGCAAGGGGTTATTCAGTATGCAGATTTGTACTCTTGTCCCCATCCACAAGAATAAAGGGGATGCACAAAACTGTAAAAATTACAGAGGAATAAAGGGGATGCACAAAACTGTAAAAATTAAAGAGGAATAAAGTTGATGTCCCACACAATGAAAATC
This sequence comes from Typopeltis vanoorti, assembly GCF_054136105.1. Lineage (NCBI taxonomy): Eukaryota > Metazoa > Arthropoda > Arachnida > Uropygi > Thelyphonidae > Typopeltis > Typopeltis vanoorti. The sequence continues at coordinate 64,540,578 of NC_143570.1, read as the reverse complement.
CTAAAAAGGGTTACTGATGGAAGATTGAGGAAGGAGATGGAGATTGCAAAGGAACAATTAGGCTTCATGCCTGGTAGATCAACAACAGATGCTATCTTTGGGTTATGGCAAATGATGGAAAAGTTTTGAGAGAAACAACGGGAGCAACATCTGGAATTTATTGATCTGGAGAAAGCCTACAATAGAGTGCCAAGGCAAGAAGTCTGGAGATGTCTGAGGGAGAAGAAGGTGCCGGAGAAATATGTCAGGTTGGTGCAGGAGATGTACAGAAATGTGAAGACAAGTGTTCAGCCCTGTCTGGGACAGACAGAAAGTTTTCATGTAACAGCTGACTTGCATTCAAGGGTCAGCATTAAGTCTGTTTCTGTTTAACATTATGATGGAGGTGGTGATAGAGGAGGTGAGAGAAGATGCGCCTTGGACAATGTTGTATGCAGAAGACATCTTGCTCTGTGCAGATTGAAGAGAAGAAGTGGGAACTAAACTGGAAAGATGGAGAAAAGTAGTGGAAGAGAGAAGTACAAGACTGAGTAGAAGTAAGACAGAGTATATGTGTTGCACAGTGGGCGGCGTCCAGGATACAGATCTGGAGATGGAAGGAAATGTCATTAGGAAGGTGAGGAACTTTAGATACTTAGGTTCAACAGTGGAAGAAGATGGAGGAGCTGAAAAGGAAGTGGGATGCAGGATACAAGCGGGTTGGAAGAACTGGAGGGAGATGGCTGGAGTGTTATGTGATAAGAGAGTGCCAATCAATCTGAAAGGCAAAATCTATAGGACAGTAGTGAGGCCAGCTATGATGTATGCTATAGAAACTGTGGCCCTGTGGAAAAATAACATCAGCAGGATGGAAGCAGCAGAGATGAGAATGCTTAGGTGGATGTGCAGTGTGACCAGAAAGGATCATCTGAGAAATGACTATGTGAGGAGAACAGTGAAGGTTATGTACTTAGGAACGAAGATACAGGAGGCAAGGTTGAGATGGTTTGGTCATGTGATGAGGAGGGAGGAAGAATATGTGGGAAGAAGGGTCATGCAGATGGATCTGCAAGGAAGGAGGAAGCGTGGGTGGCCAAAGAAGAGATGGAGAGAGCTGGTAGAAGAGGACTTGAGGATGAAGAACTTGGATGTTGTGACAGCCCAAGACAGGAGGATGTTGAGGAGACTCATTATCAACAATGACCCCACTTAAGTGGGAGAAGCTGCAGAAGAAGAAGAAAAATCCAATTGTTTGCAGATGATGCAAAACTGGGAAGGGTTATTAGTAATAGTGCAGATGTAGTAGCCCTGCAAGAGGATTTGAATAAGCTAGATAGATGGGCAAATGAATGGGGTGTCGGTTTAATACAGCAAAATGTAAGGTCTTGAGGTTTGGGACACATCAATGGAACACTGCTTACTCTATAGGAGGAGTAAAACTGGAGGAAGTAGAGGAGACAAGAGATCTGGGGTTGATGATTGATAGAAACCTGAAATTTGTTAGACATATTGCAAAGGTAGTGAAAGTAACACAGAGGATTGCTGCAATAATGAGAAAGACACTGACCTGCAGAGATAAAATGGTTATCATTCCGTTGTATAAGACTCTGATCAGACCACACTTAGACTATTGCTCTCTGATTTGGTCCCCAGGATTTGAAGGGGATAAATTAACTGTGGAAAGGGTACAAAGGCAGATAACAAAGATGGTGTCAGGACTGTACAATGATAATTATGAGGATCAGCTGAGGGAGTGTGGACTGCAGACTTTGGTGGATAGAAGAAGGAAAGGTGATATGATTGAGTCTTTTAAACTGTTGAGAAGTGGTTACAGGGTTGACACTGTGGAGTTCTTTCACTTGGTTGAACAGTGGGAAGGGGTCATGTCAAGGGGCCATCCTTGGTAGTTACAAAAGGAAACTGTGAGAAAGAGGGTGAGGAGTGGTTTCTTTGCATGGAGGGTGGTTCAACCATGGAATGCATTGCCTGATGGAGTGGTGAGAGTGAGAATGGTCACTGCATTAAGACTCATCGAGGGCCCTCCCTCAATGAGTCTTGATAGACTTGTGATTCTTAGAAAGGACCTCCCGTGATGAGTCTTTTGACTCCATGGAGGCCTGAATAATAATAATAATAATAATAACTTATCATGTGATAATCTATCAAAAGTCTTTGCAAAATCTAAGTGTATTACCGTGTATCCCTCTCCTCTGTCAAAGAAATACCTATTGTAATAAATAAATAGATTACCAAAACATGACCTCCCTTTAGCAAATCCATTCTGTCGATCAAAGATAATATCATTGTTGCCAACACAATTCTGGATGCTAGTCTCACAAGCTTTTCCAACAACTTAACCACACAGATAAGTCTCACAAGCATTTCCAACAACTTAACCACAACACCTGACGCACAGATAAGCCTATAATTTGATGCTTGGGTTCTATCACCTCCCTTATGAAATGGCACAATCTTGCCCTCCTTCCACTCCTTAGGAACTTGATCCATTGCAAGACTTATGTTTAAAATATATGTCAAGGCAGGTATCAACTCCCTTGCACATTCCTTCAGAATACGTGGTGATATATTATCAAGTCCCACAGCCTTATTAACATCTAGTTTCCTCAACTCCCCATACACCTCTTGCTCACTTACCATCAGTCTCTCCTCCCCATCCTCAACTGCTCTCAATCAATATAGGTCTTCACAGTTGCGTTATCCTTCACAGGTGCACAGACATTTCTGAGGATTTTATTTTCAGAGAGCTGCAAAGCTTTTACATCTTGGTGTGTCATGTTTCAGATTTCTGCTCCATATAAAACAAAAGGCTAATGATGTAATTTCTGTAATTTTCTCCTTTCTATGTATTTTTAAATATCCAATTTTATCCCAGTTGATTTGTAATCCTAGTTTTTCAGCAAATGTTTGGAGTTTTCTGAATTTTAATGTCTTCAGCATTTTTCCAGTTATGCATATATCATCTGCATATGCTAATATTACTGTTCTGTTTGTGTTATCTTTTGCAATTATATATAATCAAATACATTTTTATAAAGCTAAATTAAATTTAAAAAGGATATTCCTTGCTTCAATTGTGTCTTGATAACAAAAGGTTCAGATCTAATAAATCTAACCAAATAAAATAAAACTTAACACTCTGATAAAATTCAAAACTTTTATGAGGATATGAAGGATCTCATTATATATTACTTACTTGCCAAAATAAAGCCTTTGTGGCACTATATCCTAGGATTATTACCATTACAAATTGTGTGCTGCCTTCACAATGCCTTCTCTTTTTTTTCCATATTTATTATTATTATTACGGGCGACTCCAAGGAGTCATTAGACTCATCGAGGGAGACCCTAAACATCATGTCCACACAACTATATGATATTCTCACAGTGTCTATCATATACCTTGCCTTGAACTCACTCACTGTCATAGCACCCACAACAGACTCTGGCAGCTTATTCCACTCATTTACCACGCTAAAAGTAAAGAACCCAGCTCTAACACCCCTGCTAGCCACACTCTTGCCCAGCTTCCATAGGTGTTCCCTAGTTCTTCCACCACCAGTCCTGATCTCAAAAATATCCTCTGAATTAATCCTATAGAAACCCTTTAGCAATTTGAATGCCTCAATCATATGTCCCCTTTTCTGCCTATCAACTAATTTCTGCACCCCACAAATCTTCAACCTATTCTCATATGGATAATTCCATAGACCTGCTATCATCTTAGTCACTCACCTCTGGATCCTCTCCACCTCCTCCCCATCTAGATTCCTTCTTGATGGGAATCAAGAAGGAATCTAGGTGACCAAATCTGGGCATAGTAGTCGAGATGAGGTCTTATCAAGGCTCGGTACAGATGCACAATAACTTGCTTTTCTCTGCTCGTCAAGGTATTTTTCAACAACCAAGTGAGTTGATCAGCTGATTTAGCTACTTTTGCAATGTGCCCCCTAAACTTCATCTCCCTATCTACCAACACTCCCAAGTCCCTGGCCTTATCAATCTCCTGGAGTACAGTTCCACCAATGTGGTATACTGCTGCTAATCTTTTCACTCCAAAATGCATAAATTTACATTTTGTGACATTAAATTGACATCCATTCTCCTTAGCCCAGAACTCCAATCTATCCAAGTCATCCTGCAAGATTTTGACATCGTCTGGATTCACTATTGCCCTACCCAACTTTGCATCATCAGCGAACAAATGAACTGTTCCTCTTAGATCCTTCCCTATGTCGTTAATGAACAAATTAATCAGCAATGGTCCAAGAGCAGAACCCTGCAACACACCACTAGTCAAATTTCATGTGCTTAAATTCATTGTTCCTCCATTTCACAACTACTTAATTTATCCATTTGTTATGTGAAATACATTCAGACCCTATTGCTTTAAACAGCATTTAATCAGCATACAAAAGAAGATTTTTCTTCATTTTGCTTAACTATGATTTCATTTCATAGCTCCAAAGTGGGGGCCTAAGTTTTTTACAAACACCAACCTCATATTTTTACATATAGATGTAAATTCTTTCCTCACAGAAGTGTTGATATAGTTGTTCATCACTCATGTGACCTTCGACAACTGATACCAACTGGAAGAATATTAGACACAATATCCACATCATGTCTAAAACTCTCGATCTTAGTTCTTTTTAAAAATTTTTTACTTAGTTATACTATAATTTAAAGATGCCAAGAAATTATATTCTTGGTTTAATCTTTTATTCAAGTGTAAGCAAACAATGCTTGCATGTGAAGTATTTTCATAACTGTGCTAATGACTTCACATTAACTGCCTTAGTATCCCATAATTCAAAGCACACATACACCTTTTTGGATGTGTATAATGTTATGCATTATAGGAAAGGTCACTATCCAGACTGGTTTCAACCTACATTGAAGTCTCATCAGTGGGAGCCACACCCAGAAGAGATAACAAGATTGAAGTAATGCAGAAGACATATATTTCCCATATATGAGTAGTCAAAAGATGTCACACCTTATTATTAAAATACTCTGGAATACAGGTAGGTGTTGAAAGTTTTTTTCACTAAGGCAATTAGTGTGAAGTTATCAACCTCTATATACAAGTAGCCCAGTCACAAAGATACTTCACATGCAAACACTGTTTGCTACACTTGGATGAAGAACTAAATTAATAATATAAATTCATGGTACTGTATTTTTAAATTATAGTATAACTGAGTGAAAAACTTTCAACATCTATCTCTAATCCAGAGTATTTTAAAAATAAGGTGTGACATTTCGACTACTTGTATATTGTAAATATATGAAATCTGCATTACTTCAACCTTGGTATCTCTTTTGGTTACGACCAATGGTAGCTTGCTTCCAGGGAAACAGAGAGGTTCTACTCAGTTGCTGGTTTTTTGTAACTGGCTAGAGCCACTGCTGAGGTTCCTGTCCTGGAGCAATTTGAGTGAGAAGTTATGAGTTTAGTAGTGATCCTCCAGGGTTACTCAGTGAGATTTAGAGTAATCTTGTAGATCTCTTGTAGAAGTTTTTGGAGGTATCCCTGCAGTTTAACATTAAAGTGCACAATAAAGATCAAAACTGGTCAGGGTAGTGGCCCTTCCCATTGTGCAAAGCATTATACACATTCAAAAAGGGTGTGTGCTTTGCATTATGGGATGCTAGTTCCATTAATATGAATAATAAATTACACAATAACCACAGTAATTAACTTTAATGAAATAAAGGTACAGATGTTTCGTACTGAAAATAACAGTACATTATCAGTGTGTAGAAACAAGCAATCAAAGGCACCAGATTACAAAGTACATACAGCAATTGGTGGTTTATCAATTAAAAAGTAATGTCATGTGCTAGAAATTAATATTAATAAACAATATTATTAAAAACTATTTTTGATGGTTACATAAGATAAGAATCTCTGGAACTTTTGGGAGTGAGAGAGAGACGATTGTTCCAATTCAGATTTGGTCAATGTAAAAGGGCTTTGCATCTTTCTTTGAAAAAGCGTTCATATTTAAACCTGCATCTATGAAGAAGACGAGCTTTATCCCACTGGATATTGTGTTTATTGTCAATACTATGTTATGCCAGACCAGACTTTTGAGGTTTAATGTATTCGATATAATACTGATGTTCATTAATTATTTTTTCTACAAAACGGCCCGTTTGTCCAAATGTTAGATAGACAAGATACTGCCATGGGTAGCCCTCTGTTTTCACCGTTGGCAAACTATTTTTTAAACCATCTGGAAGATACCTTGTTCTCATCCATTCATTCCCAACCCTCTCGTTGGTTTCATTATGCTGATGATGTCTTTGCTATTTGTCCTTGTTCTGAAAATAAACTTACCACTTTCCTACAACAGATCAATAGCCTTCACCCATGCATTCAGGTCATCATGGAAAAAGAAAAGGCTGGTAGTTTACCATTTTTGGACATTCGTCTTACACGCACAGCCTCCAATAATTTATCAACCAGTGTTTATCGAAAAACCTACCTTTACTGCCAGATACATTCATCAAAAGTCTGCTCATCATACCTCTCAAAAAATTGGTGTTATCAAGTCCTTAATTAATACAGCACATAATATGTGTGCTTCTCTCCCTCACGCTTACAACAAGAACTTCTCACTATCAAAATGTTAATGGAATTTAATGGTTACAACCCTAATCAAATCCAGCAGATAATTGATTCCTATGTTCCAACACCTCAGGATTCTTCAATAGACTGCAGGGTTCCAATCCCTTATATTTCTGGCTTCTCAGAACCGATTGGTAGAATTCTGAAGTATCATCTCATTCCCACATATTTTCTGATCAACAAAATTTCACATCTGTTGCCATCTACAAATGACAAACTGGCACCTCTATCATTAGTTGGCGTTTACCAGATTCTGTGTGAATGTAATCTAACATACTTTGGACAAACAGGCATTCTATAGAAAAAAGAATTAATGAGCATCAATATTATATCGAATACATGAAATCTCAAAAGTCTGATCTGGCACAACACAGTATTGACACTAAACACAACATCCAGTGGGATAAAGCTTGTCTTTTCGATAGATGTGGGTTTAAATACAAACGCCTTTTCAAAGAAAGTTGCGAAGCCCTTTTACATTGCCAAATTCGAATCGGAACGATTGACTCTCTCTCCCAAAAGTTTGGGAGATTCTTATCTTATGTAACCAACAAAAATAGTTTTTGATGAGTCTCTGGCTCCATACAGATCAAATGTTAATAATGATGATGATAATAATAATAATAATAATAATATTAATATGTTCATGCCAGGCTGTGTCTCATGTGAGTTGTACCTCAAGCAGGATTGTATTTTAGTGGTACAATAAAACTAGAAGTTTTATTGTACCACTAGAACTTTAAGATTTATGGTACTAGAAGCAACGTAAACATTTACGTTGTTTACTTTGCAACTATGCAGTAAACAACTAATGGTGTTCATTCCAATTGCTTCTAGTTACACTAAGTACTTTTAGTGATGCAATAAAACTTTACTTTGTTTTGCTTGCATTTGTGCAGTATGGTACTTGTAGGGGGATATGTGTGTTTCACTATATAGGTTCGTTTTCATTCTAGTACTAAATACCAACATATACCAGATACACAAATAGAAAGCACTGGATAAATTCTTCTATCCTGCCTGAAGATCAAGTACAACATGAGTTGATTTATCTCTTTCCCTGGCAGATGTGTTAAGTAAATCATTTTACTAAGCTGTATCTGAGCAGATGTTCTCTCCACCTAAGATGCAATAGAAAAAAAATGTCTTGAACTGTAAAGCAAAAAATAAAAAGATTCTTTTCTCCTTCCACAGTAAAGAAATTAAAAACAACTGAGAAAATGAGTGAAGAGTTAATTACACAGGCTGTGTCGAAGACTTTGTGTTCATGAGAGTATCAGCATCCACCAGGAAGGAATTACTGACTAGGTTGTTGGATTGTTGATCAAAAATGACTTCTGTGCAAAGTATAATTGGCTAAATTATAAAAATAAGAGACGTGGGTGCAGGACCCTTTCTAGGGTATGCCATCCTTACATTAAAGAAAATATGTAATTAAAAAAAAAGGCGTTTTTTTTTTAATAGTTTGAGATACAATTTTCCAGATTTTGTAGCTTTCTAAGCCTGCTCCAAGGCACTGCTTTAATTGCTCAATGGGTTATGACTGCTTGGATGTACATTATGTAAACAAATGGAAAAAATTCTTGGAGTGGAAAAGTTGGGCATGAAGATTTCTAAGAAAGAAAAGGTTATCACACTATGAAGTAAAGTAACAATATAGGTAAATACTTTTTAAAATTTTCTTTTAATATCCTTTAAATCTTCAATTTTTATTTTTCCTGCTAGCAAAGAATAAGTACTGGAACCTTTTTTACAAAAAAAAAAAAAATTGAAAACAAAGTAATGAAAAGAAAATAAGTGAGTGAACAGGATTGATGGCAATATACTGTATGAGACTGATGGTAAGAAAAAGAGCAAGAATTATGGTAAGAATCTGTGCATTATTGATGGTGAGAAGGAAAGTGCGATTGAAGACAAGAAAGCAAGTGTAAATGGCAGTGAAAAAAGTGATCCAGGATATGAAAGAGGAGTTGGTGAAGATAATGCAGAGATGAAGTATATTCATAGTGAAATGAGAACTGTAGATAAGCATTAAAGTGTGAGGAAGAATGGAATAAAAGATGGCAGTGTAAAAGATATGCTGAATGACAGAAGAGTGATGCTATGTGTAGATTTGATTGTTAAAGGTGTGGTGAATGAGAATTTGTACAACATTTTTTTTTCCTGGAGGAAGAAAGATTTTGGAAGAGCAGAAAAGTAGAGTAGGAGAGATTGCAGAAGAGTATGTGAATGGAGAGGTGAGTAGTGCACATGAAGGGAATGAGACAGCAAAAATGCAAAATGGACAGACAGGGAAATGGGAGACATCAGGTTGGAGAGGAGACACTGTGTAAGAAGTATGGATGCTGTATGCAGAAGCAATCATGTGAGCAGATAAGAAAAGATTGGTTTGGCCAGAGGAGTAGTCTGGGGAGGGTTTGGGATCAGTAATGTAGAGAAGAATGGCCAGGAAGAGGTGGAGGAGTCACATCAAAGAAGAGGTTTTGGTGGAACTTGTTATATAACTAGAGAGCTATTATGTTTCTTTACAAATGTCAGAAGTATTTGAAATGAGATTGCTGAATTGATGAAGTTCATTCCCCCAGTAGCGGTCAGAATAAGCAAGATGTGAATGAATGAAGACTACATCCTGATGGAAAGTAAACAGAAAGTATATGGAGAAATAGAGCCACCTCTGTTCATGTCAGGATTTTGTCCTCATCAGATGTTTTTCATGAAGACAGCCAGAACAGAAAGGAGGCAGAATGCTGCTGATGATAGCTGAGAAATTATGTCCATCTAATGTAGAGATGCAAGGGCTTTGCATTTCTACATTAGGGACATAGGTGGATAGGAAGAAATGTTTAATTATAGGATGAAATATTCAGCTATAGATCTGGTAATGCGAAGGGCAGTGAAAAGGAAATGAATAGGCACTAAAAAATAAGCAAAGGAGGCCATTCAGGGGATTTTAATGGTAATATAAATTGGAAAGAACAGATGGCATCTTGGAGCAAAGGGAATCAATTTCTCGAGTTTTTGAGAGAAAACTACCTTAGGCAGAACATAACAAAGGTCACCTGAGGATAATGATCATATCAACAGAAGATATTATTATAAATATGATGTCGAATCTGCCTCTAGTTGATGAAGGTAAGCATGAAGTCATCATCTGGATGATGGCCAGTCATATGAAGATTTCTGATAGAAATGGATATATGTGAAACAACAATGCTGGTGATTATGAAAAGCTCAGGAAATACCTTGCTGCTGTAACATAGAATAGGGAATTGGATAGAAATCAGATTATTGCTGCTTTGGTCCTGTTGAAGAATACTCTGGCAGAGGCAATGTCTGAAGTTATTCCAATGGACAGGAAGTTAAATAAGGTAGTTGTGAAATGTACATTGAAGAAGTTAGGCATGCAATCTGAAAGAAGGCATTGTGAAAGCAGCTCAAAATGAGTGGTACTAAAAATTGACATAAGGAATGCATAGAGAAGACAAGAATGATGACTTGCTTGGTTAGGGTAGCAGAAGTGTATTAGGAGCAAAAATTAGCTAATGAGGCCAAAAAAAAATCAAAGAATTATATTGGTTGGTGAGTAAGGTAGAGTGATAACCACTGTGGAGGATATAGTTCATATATTACATCAGCAATTCATAAAGGTATTTCATTATTGTGAATGAAACATCTTGCAGAAATTGAGTGCAATGGGCTGGATAGAGAAGGAACTGATGGAACGTGAACAGAAAGTATATGGAGAATTTAGTAAACTTGATGATGAAACAGATGTAGAATTTGATAATATAATAAATGATGTATGTTTTATGGGAATGAACTGAAAAATTACTAACATCTTTGCATTGAATCTTATATTGGGCTATGTTCCACAGGAATGGAAAGAGGCATAAATGTTCCCTTCATAAGGGAGGTGAAGACTAAGGCCTCAAATTGTAGACCAATCTGCATGTCTGCATTGTGATTAAAGCATTGCAGAAGATGATGTGAACCATGATGTGACTCATGGTTGAGTACAGATGTAACGATATGTGGTGACGACCTTATCTCTCCCACATATTGTTGTAAGTATTCATGGCTGTAAATTTGTGTGTGTGTTCATAGGACCAGTTTGCCTGTTCTGAGGGACAAAAAAACCAAGTTTCCAGATGAACGAATTCTCTACCTCCATATGAGACTGGCTAACTCACCTTTAGTTGAAAGAAATGAGATAAAGGTTCCTCATGCCATAGACGGGAATCGAACATAGGTCTTTCTAATCAAAGAGCTTCATCTATAACATCTGAGCTATAGAGGCTCGATGATGTACATAGAGGAAGCAATATAATAATAAGTGTGATAAGAGAATAAACAGCTGTAAGTATTACAGAAAACACCATCATTCATGATTAATTTAATTTAATGGAATGAATATAGCACAGAGAAACAATAAAACAACCTGTTTAATAATTACAATATTTCATCTCAGTCACAAAGAAATCTTAAGGAACACAATATCAAAATATTAATAACAAAAATATTAAAGAGAAAGAAATTAGATTGTTTTTAGCCTAAAATCCTATAAGGGGCATCCTCTATGGGTAATGTTGAGAGGGAGGCATAAGAATTAGTTTCCCAAATCTTGGGAAGTTTAACACAACCATATTTGTTTATATTAGACCGGTTTTTTAAATATACTGCTGATTCTAAAAAAAAAAAATAATAAAAAAAAACCTTGAAAGTTATTTATTTGCTGTGATGAAACATTGCAGTTTTTTTTTTTTTTCATCTGATCTTGTGCAAGGTATGCAAGACACAGTCAGCTAGATCTGACTAACTATAGCTGTGACAATGGATGCATTTGTGCATTCATCAAGGAGGATCTTGGCAGTGCTACAAGTTTGACCATAATACGATAAGTTACAAAACAAAGAACTTCGTAAATACCTGGAACAAACAGGGACAAAGTGGATCCTCAGGAGTGAAGAAGAGAAGCTTCAAATGAGGTTTAAAAGCAGTGCACAGATTATATTTCCCTAAATTTCTGGCTATTTTTTTATGGGGCTATGGATATAGGAAATATTAATAGCATTATTGAACTCTGTATCTTGAGAGGGCTGTGAGGGGATGAGAGGAACAGCTAATTTTTTTTTAATATTTTTTTTTTTAAATGATGTGGCGAATAAAGGAGAGGAGAAAGTTTATGTATGTATCCATATGTGTAGGTGGGTTTTCTGTAAACTGCAAAACAAAGGATGTTTCTTAATTTCTTTATTAAAATTGATTGTTAATTTACTTTCTGCAGTGAATTGAATTCTGTGGTAGTTGCTGCTGAGGTGAGGGAGAAAAGAGTAGTGTCTGAGCAATGTGGCCAAATATAGAACAAATCACCAACACATCTTAGCCAAATAGAAGGTTTGATAATGCAGTATCATAAGCATGTTTTCAAAATGCTCCATATAGAAATTGTCTACAGAAGGGGAGAGGGGGGAGCAAAATCCATGGATTGACTGATTGATGGTTTTTATGGTGCAAGAACAACAAAGGTCAAACTGTGCCATTTCACAGGTTACAGCAGTATATAGAGTATTAATAAATAATTAGTTAAAAGGAGATAAATTAATGTATATTTAAATATAAGTACAAAGTTTGAAGAATCTGCTTATTAAAGGTATCAATAAATAGTTACAAGGAGTAATAAATAAAGTGCAGTGTCTATATATTACAGGCCATTAACTATACAAGGTATTCATAAATAGTTATAAGAAGATAAACTAGTAAAAAATGTATATACAAGGCTTAGTAACTACAGTGCACTATCTACATATAAACAAATTTTAATCAAATGTGTTTGCATAAATTAATTCTTTGTTAAAATGTAAAAACATCATGCTATTTGTCTGAGACTGATAACATCTGCTTGAGTGTATAGGTTGTCCCATATAATTGTTTGTATATTATTATTATTATTATTACTAGCCCAAGACCTCATGGAGTCAAAGACTCATCTGGGAGGTACTTTTATCACACACACAGATCATCATACTGTGTTTTAAACACATTCAAACTCATTGTAGACACCACATTCGCAGGCAAGGCATTCCAATCATTGACAACTGTGCAAGAAAAAAACATGCCATTCACCCCCCCTACTCACACCCTCTTTATACAGTTTCCAGGGATGAACTTTGGTTCTACCCTGATCTCCCACTATTCTCTGTAAAACTTCTCCAGCATTGATCCTATAACAACCCCTTATCAACTTCTAGGTCTCTATCATATCTCCCCTCTTCCACCTCTCCACCAGACACTGCATATTACATCTTCTCAATCTTTCCTCATACTCGACATTCAAGAGGGTAGAAACTACCTTAGTCAGTTTGCTTTGGACCCTTTCCAACATCTCTTCATCCTTCTGAAAATTCGGTGACCAAATCTGGGCACAATAATCCATGTGTGGCCTAATCAAAGCCTTATACAATGGAACAAGAATCTCCTTACTTCTACATATCAGTGCCCTCTGGATCATTCCCAGAAGCCTTTGTGTTGTCTTCACAATATTGGCGATGTGTCCCCTAAATTTTAGATCCTTATCCACTATTACCCCACAGATCATTAATTTCCTCTACCTCCAACAATATATTCTCACCAAGCATAAATTCTGTATCCCATCTTTGTTTTCCAAATTTTAAAACCTTACATTTTGCAACATTGAACTCAATCCCCATTTCCGTGCCCAATCACTCAATTTATTCAAGTCTTCCTGTAAGGCCACAACACCTTCACTACACTTCATGGTTCGTCCCAACTTTGCATCATCTGCAAACAACTGAATATCTCCATCCAAATCTTCACCCATATCATTAATATATAAGTTAAACAACAATGGACCTAAAACAGACCTCTGGGGCACTCCACTAGTGACTTTCCTTTTCCTGGATATCGCACCCCCATACACAACTTGCTGATACCTATGAGATAGCCAGTCTCCAATCCAATGCACCAATCTAATATCCAACCCCATCTAATCTAGTTTGACTGTCAACCTCTCATGAGGTACTCTATCAAAAGCCTTTGTAAAATCCAAGTATATTACTGTGTATCCTTTTCCTCTGTCCAAGAAAGCAGTCACTTTATTGTAATAAGAAAGTAGATTAATAAAACATGACCTCCCTTTAGCAAATCCATGCTGTCCATCAAAGATTATACCATTGTTATCAACCCAATGCTGGATCCTAGTTCTCACAAGCTTCTCCAACAACTTAACCACAACACCTGACACACAGAGAGGCCTATAGTTTGATGCTTGAGTTCGATCACCTCCTTTATGAAGTGGCCAATCTTGCCCTCCTTCCACTCTTTAGGAACTTGACCGAGTGCAAGACTCATATTAAAAAAAATATGTCAAGGCAGATGTCAACTCCCTGGCACATTCTTTCAGAATACGTGGTGATCTATTATCAAGTCCCAAAGCCTTATTAACATCTAATTTATTCAACTCCCCATACACCTCTTGCTAACCTACAGTCAGTCTCTCTTCCCATCATCAACCACTCTCAATCCCTCCATGAAGTCACATTCACAAGATTCAAAGATCTTTATGAACTGCTCATTAAGTATCTCCACCACACATTCTGCATCAGCTGTCTTTAAACGATTTCCTCCAATCAATGTCATCCTTCCATAATCATTCTTTCTTTTGCTAGCTACATAACGAAAGAACTCCTTAGGATTCTTTTTGGCTTCATTAGAAAACTGCTGTTCACACCTCTCTTTAGCTACCCTCACCAACCATGTCACCCTACTTGCTTGGTCTTTGTAGACCTCATGGAATTGGTTATTTCCACTTCTCTTATGCTGCCTCCACAATGCCCTTTTTCTCTGTATCGCATGCTTAATCTCTTTATTCATCCATCTCACACCGACCTTATTTAATCTTCTCACCCTTGGAATACATTTAGACACTGAATCTACTAAACAGTTTTTGAAAATCTCCCAACAGCATTGTTCTCTTTTCCAGCTAATTCCTCATTCCACACTACACCCGCAAGCTGTCTCCTGAGATCTTCATAATCATCCCCCTTGTAGTTCCACATATACCCTTTTCTCACAGAGGTCCTCACACTGCTGGCAACCACCCAGGTAATCACCTCATGGTCACTCTCACCAATTAGTGGAAGATTTGATACCCCATTTACAATTACATCCTCTGATGAGATGACCAAATCCAAGACCCTCAATCCTCGTGTGCCCCCTGTTACATACTGTCTGAGGTAGTTATCCCTCAAAAACTCAAGAAACACATTTTCTTTACTTTCAGTTGCTATCTCATCATTCCAGTATATATTGCTATAATTAAAATCACCCATAATGATAACCCTTTTCTTATTTACTTGGCTAATTTGATTGTACATTTCATTATCACCACCATCCACATTACCTGGTCCCACCAAGTATTTGATTCCATTCACCTGTATCTCACACTATATTGCCTCAAAACCACTGGCACTATTTCCCTCTTGCATCTCCACTTTATATGGACATAACTCTTTCTCTGTCATCAATAGCACTCCCCCTCCCTTTTTACCCCCTCTGTCCTCACGAAACACATCATACCCTTCCATATCTATTCCTGTCAGGATGTCATCCTCTTCCAACCATGTCTAACTTATGCCGACAATCTTTGGGTGAACAGACGCAATTAATGCAACCATTTCATCTGCCTTGTTTCTTATACTTCTAGCATTTGTATACAAACACAACAGCTAATTTCTGGATCTACAGCAAGTTCCGCTGATACCACTCACTCGATGTGATCTTTCCATCCGCGACTGGTGCCATTTCCCTTTCTGCTTCTTCATTTTAAAACCCTTTTCAATTCCAACAGTTTCGTCTTGATCCCTGGTCATCCCATTCCTTTCCTGCCTACACATGCTCACCTCCTCTTGGAGCATCCACCTTTCTCATGCTGTGTACCCCTGTCCACCCTGAACCTCCCCGTTTCCCTACTCCTCTTGCAGACCCATTCTCTCATTTTCTATACTCATACCACTCACTTCTCCATTCATAACCACCTCTTCAATCTCTCCTGTCTTACTCTCCTGCTCTTCCACATCACTTCCCACTCAATCTGATTCATTCTCTGTATTCACTTCTCTACCTTCCAGCAGCAGTCTCTCCAAGCGACTCACACCATAACCACTCAAATGCAGTCCATCGCTCCCATATAGCTCACTTTGTCAATCAAACTCATTCCACACATTAACAAACTCTACTCCCATCTCCTCACACATTTCATCCAGCATATCATTCATAATCCTTGCTCTCCGCCTCATTTCACCACAGTCATACCTAGGCTACAGGCTAACTACCCTACCTGTCACACTATTCTCTTTTATCCTTTTAAGCAGCCTCCTGATATCCATTCTGACACACTCAGATCTCTCAAATACTCTCTCAAATCAATCGTACCTATTAATACTATTAACTCTTTTGCTCGCTGCTGCCTCAAATCCAATGCCTCAATTACCCTACTCATTTTAATGCTTGGAAAACATACCGTGTGCATTCTATCCTCCAGCACACCTTTAATAATGGAGTCGCCATACAATGCCACTCGCTCATTTTTCGTTAACTCTTTCATTCCATCATTATTTATTTTAATAGTTTTTATCTGAATTTTCTTAATTTCATTCCGCATCCATTTCATTTCTTGCCTCATCCAATCCAATTCAACTTCCGAATCTCGCGACACATTCTCTCTATCATTCAATCTTTCTAACTTTCTAACTCTCAATCCCCTCTTCTCAATTTCACTCTCATTCATCCTTCTTTGTTTCCGTACTTTCGGTCCAGCATGCGTCCAACTTTTGCTATCATTCTTCACATTTTCACGCTTATTCGTCTTTCTTTGTTTCTGTACTTTTTATCCAACATGCGTCCAACTTTCGCTATCATTCTTCCCATTTTCACACTCATTCATCTTTCTTTGTTTCTGTACTTTCAGTCCAACATGCGTCGAACTTTCGCTATCATCCATTCTTTCAATTTTTTTCACTTTTGATTTCTGCGTCATGCCATTTCTAGTTTCATTCATTCTCTCAATTTCATTTCCTTCCACCACTCTCACCTCACTTTTGTCTCTTTTAACATCCATTATGGTTTTCAAATCACTCTTTTTTTTTTTACTGATTTTTTAACATTTTTTCGCGTCTCTTTCTCACCATCCTTTTCTTTCAAACATGCATCCATTTTCCCCACAACAATCTCACTACTAACACTTTCTATCATCAATTTCATATTTGCATTCATCAATTCCTCGTTCAGGTCATACTTCGCACACACACACATCCTCCTTCCATCCTCACCAAATATCCACAAATCATTTATGTAATCGAAAGAATACATATAACAGACCTCACACTTAATGAAATGACCGAAATTTAAATTAAACTGATGGAATGACAATGCCGCCACCCTTTTTTGCAGGTTACTAAGTCTAATGATAATGATTTCGTAATTAAGTTTTGGCAAAAAAAAATCCCCCACACTAATAAAACCGGTAGCGTACAACATTTACAGCCTCTCTTACTCAAAAAATTAGACTAGAAAACTTATCGCAATCAGGAACTCTTCTTATACATGTCACTGTGCTTCGGAGAGTCCCACTGTGAAATCAATATCTTCCCTTTCCATGTGAAATAACAAGTTTGTACTGTAAATCTGAATAATTCATGTATGTCTGGTGGGAAATGTGATGCAAACACATTAAGGTGAGTTAGCAGATCTCATATGGAGATAGCAGGATCTTCTCTCCTTCACTCTCTCTCCTTGAAACTCAAATTTTTCATCCCACATACAGCCAAATCGGTCTTGAAGAACACATGCAATTGTTCAAAAAATACTAGTAGGAGCAGTGGGCAGTAGATGGTGTTGGTGTAAATGATGATGGTAGTAAAGGTTTACTGTGGTTGGTGGATTAAGTGGTGTAGAGGTGGTGTCCTCATTTGATGAGTCTTTGGACTACTTGGAGGTGTCTCAGTTAATAGTACATTGTTGAACAGTGAAGCAATATTGAAACTAATCATTATGTCTGAATATTTTAATATACTTCTTAGGTGAACAGAATTTTTTACAAACGAAGTATTACCTGTAAGGGAGTTTTATACCCTTACAGGTAATACGCTAATGGGATAAGGACTACTAATTAAAGTCATTTGTAAAAAAATTCTGTTTGCCTAAAAAGTGTACTAAAAGACTATATCAGGGGTGGGCAAGTTCTTCGGTAATAAGAGCCACATATAATACATGTTTGAATGTTCAAGAGCCACAGAAAATATTATTTTAAAATTGTGTTTATAAATAATAAACACAATTTTATATAACTATAACTATATGGTAGTCCTACTCACCAAAGAAGAATATGTTAAATCTCTACTCATTGAAGGCTTTGATTGATTCTTCTTTTGTGCAATTAATAGTTTAAATTCTGGCTGGTAGGATGCCAAAACCGTTCTAAGAAGCTCGGTGAGGTGGCTGTTATTGAGGATAGCATGATGTTTTGACTTCACAAATTTCATTACAGAGAAGAGAGATTCACAGCAGTAAGTTGTCTCAAAAACAGAGAGTAGGTGGAAGTCAGTTTTCTGAAGATTGGGATACTTCGCTCCTGGGATTTGTTTCCAAAAGTCAGTTAGAGATGAGCTTTTATGTACTAGCTTGAAACCCACATCTTCCTGCAGCTCAATAATCTCTGTCTCTATTGAAGCAACATCCACAGTAGGTACAACAACAGGACATCCATCGTTGGTGACATCAATTACAAAAGGATTCACAAGAAACTTTAACTTTTTTAGTTTCTCAAACCTATTCTCAAAATCATAAAGTGTTTCAATGTTTCCTTCATTTTGTTTCAGTTTACTGAAACAATCCTTCATATTGTTACAGTTAAAATCGTCCTCCCATTGTTGGTTAAACACTCTCATTTCTTGTTCGTATTTCCGTTTTATACTCTTCTGTTGCTCAGTCATTTTAAACGAAGCTTTTATAACCATCACTAAAATCAATCTTAATTATTTATTAATCAGAAAAGTACTTATCCACACTAAAATTCACTAGTTATGTTCCACTACCACCACAAACGCATAACTTGTGTGTACTGCATGAAGAGTGATGATGCAGAGTCCAGGCAACAGGGGCAGGGGGTAATGCAGTGATCATAGTAGTCACCTTTGGAACTAATTTTGGCAGGAGTGATACAGGCCATAAAATGTCTAAACACTTTTTACCAACCAAATACGATAATAAAATCCACATTAACAACCCTTTTGGCCGGAACCATTTAAAAGCTAAAAATGTAACGTTTCAAAATATATGTTTTTACTTATCTTTAAAGCATTTACGAAATAAAATATTATAATATTGGTACATACCAAACTATAGATTATTAATATAAAAGTTTAGAAAAAATGGCAATGAAAACCAATATTGTCTCGGGAGTTGCACAGAATGGCTTTGGGAGCTGTGGCTTGCGAAATAAAATATTCAAATATTGGTACATACTATACTATTATAGATTATTAATATAAAAGTTTAGAAAAAATGGCAATGAAAACCAATATTGTCTCGGGAGTTGCACAGAATGGCTTTGGGAGCTGCATGAGGCTTGCGAGCTACAGTTTGCTTGCCCCTGGACTATATTTAAAATGTTCAGACATAATGATTAGTTTCAATATTACTTTTTAGTGAAAAGTAACACTGAGTAGCTGAGTAAACATAATTATATTATTATTATTATTATTATTATTGTTCCGGGAAACTCCAAGGAGTCGACAGACTCATCGAGGGAGGCCCTAACATAATGTCTGGAACAACTATTCAACATTCACACAGTATCTATCATATCTTGCTTTGAACTCATTCACGGTCGTAGCACCCACAACAGACTCTGGAAGCTTATTCCACTCATTCACCACTCTCCAAGTAAAAAACCTAGCTCTAACACCCTTGTCAACCATGCTCTTGCCCAGCTTCCATGCATGGCCCCTAGTCCTCCCACCACCAGTCATATTTTCAAAAATATCTTCTGGATCAATCTTATGAAAACCCTTCAGTAATTTGAATGTCTCAATCATATCACCCCTCCTTCGCCTATCGTCCAATTTCTGCAACCCACATATCCTCAACCTATTCTCATAAGGTTCATTCCACAGTCCTGCTATCATCTTGGTCACTCGTCTCTGGACCCTCTCCACTTCCTCCCCATCACGAAGAAACCCTGGTGCCCATAACTGGGCACAGAAGTCCAGATGGGGTCTTATCAAGGCTCGATACAGAGGAACAACAACTTGTTTGTCTCTGCATGTTAAAGTATTTTTCATAAGCCAAGTGATTTGGTGAGCTGTTTTAGTCACTTTTGCAATGTGCCCCCTAAACTTCAACTCCCTATCCACCAGCACTCCCAAATCCCTGGCCTCATCAATCTACTGGAGTACGGTTCCACCAATGCGATATACTGCTGCTGTTCTTTTCACCCCAAAGTGCATAACCTTACACTTTGCCACATTAAACTGACATCCATTTTTCCTAGCCCAGTCCTCCAAACTATCCAAATCATCCTGTAAAATTTTGACATCCTGTGCACTCACAATTGCTCTACCCAACTTTGCATCATCAGCAAACAAGTGAACACTTCCTCTCAAATCCTTTCCAATATCATTGATGAACAAATTGAAAAGCAGTGGTCCAAGAACAGAGCCCTGCGGCACTCCACTAGTCACAAGACGTCTTTTTGACTCCACTCCTGAATAAACCACTCTCTGGTATCTCTCCTTCAACCACCCTCCTATCCATCTTAGCAACCCTATATCTATCCCCATCTGCTCCAGTTTACTGATTAGGGTTCCATGTGGTATCCTGTCAAAGGCCTTGGCAAGGTCCAGTAGTATCACTGTAAACCCATTACCCCTATCCAGTTCAGCCGTCACTGTGTTATAAAACGTAAAACGTGAGCAAGTTACTGAGGAATGATCTACCCTTCACAAAACCATGTTGTCCCCCATACAATATCCCATTTTCATCTATCCAATCCTGTATTCTTTTCTTGACTAATTTCTCTAAGATCTTGACAATGATTCCTGATATGCTAATCGGTCGGTAATTTACAACAGCAGTCTTGGAACCACCTTTATGCAGTGGAACTATTTTCTCCTCCTTCCACCCGCTCGGGACTAACCAGGACCCGAGACCCAAATTAAACAAAATGGTCAAGGGTACTGACAATTCTTTAGCTGCTTCTAGTACTACACGAGCTGGTATACCATCCAATCCCACAGATGCATCGACATTGAGGTTATGCAATAGACTACTCACCTCCACTTCATTCACCACAATTCCCGTAAAATCTACAGGTTTATTCGTTTCTGTAATGTCACCACCTGGATGATATATTCTTGCAAAGTGCTCATTCAGTAACTCAGCTATCTCAACTGATTCAGTTACCTCCCTACCCTCAGCATTTTTTAAGATCATTCTGCCATGTACATTTTTCCTTTTACTTGCTACATATCTAAAAAACTGTTTAGGATTCTCTTTAGCCTGCATGGCCAATGTTCTTTCGTAATCCTTTTTTGCTTTTCTTACCACACTCGTCACCCTTCTGGCCTGTGCTTTATACCGTTCATGTGCCTGCCGGTCACCTTTCTCCTTAAATTCCCTCCATAGTTGTTTCTTTTTTTGGCAGCTCAAGCTTAATGGTGTTATTCCTCCATTTAACCCCTACTTGATTTATTATTCGGACTCTAGGTATACAGTCAGCCATTGCTTCATGCAAGCACTTCCTAACATATTAGGAAAGGTTTGACTTTTGATATGCAATTGTTTATAGATGATGCAAAGTTGGGAAGAACTATGAGGAGTAGAGCAGATGGTATTATTATTATTATTATATAACATCTCCAGGGAGTCCAAACCTCATCAAGGGAGGGTACCTACTCTACAACTCTCCTCATGTTGGAGGCTTAATGGATTTTTTACAACACTCAAAAAGAATTAAAATAGAATTTAATACTTCCTATATTTCGTCCTAGTCACTAGGACATCTACGGGGATTACAAAAACAATTAATGTAACATATCCACAAATAACAAACAATACTAAGCCCAACCACGTGGGTAACACTAACGTCCTATCTAGGTAGAGCGCCCTCTAAGGGCAGTAGTAGGTGGCCTGGAATGTAAGGTGGGAACTCTGGTGATGAGTGTTTCCCAAATCTTTGGAAGCTTAATGCAACCGTATTTATTGAGATTTGGTTGGTTTTTGAGAGCTGCTGCCACTTCTAAGAAAAGTCTCTCTTTCTTGAATTTGCTGTGGTGCAGCATGGTGGTTTTCTTCCATGATACCCTGTGGGTGGTGTCCAAAACATGGTCAGCAAAGCCTGAATGGCCATAGTTGTGTTTGAAGATGTAAGACTTGTGTTCCTCTAGACCAGGGGTCGGCAACCTGCGGCTCTTTGGATGTGAAGCTGCGGCTCTTTAGTTCCATATGCAAATATTATTTATTTTATCAAAAAAAAAAAAAAATTTTAAAATCGTTCTGAATCGATTAACGAGGATTAGGCACCGATTCTATCTCTCAGCCACTTGTACTCGCTTTTCACCGCACCCTCCCCCGTGACACGCATCGTCACTGTCGTCAGTCCGTCGGAAGTTTATATGTTTGGCAATTTTCATTGATTTCGGCATAGCTGGGCATAACACCTTTACTAGTAAACTAAGTATCTAATATGCCAAAATTAAAAAAAAAAAACTAAAATGTGCAGACTGCGCTGTGATAAACACGTTCTGACAAGTCCATTCGTGCCAGTCGGCGATCACCGCACACGGGAGGCGACCACAGATGCGACGAAACTATGTACTTATAGTCAATCAGTACGTGAGAGAGTGAGACAAACAGTGTTTCGTGTCTAAATTATTTATTTTAATAATTAAATTATTAGAGAATTATTTATTTTATTTAGGTAGGTATTTTTAATTGGAAAATATCGTTGTAAAATGTTTTTTGATAAATTATATTTCATTATGCCCAGCTTCTCGTATCCGCTAAAACAGTACAAGATAGAATAGCTAAAATGTCTTCAACTGTAACATATTTGCATGTGGAAGATATTCAACCTTCTTCTGCCTTATCACTTGCTATAGATGAGTCTTACGACATAAAAGACACGGCACAAGTTGCCCTTTTTGTCAGGTATAAGTCTTCCCAAGGTCCAAAAGAAGAACTTCTAGGATTGCTACCGCTCCCGGGACAAACTAGAGGGGAAGATATAGCGAATGCCGTGCAAAATGCCTCGAAGACAATAAGATCTTGTGGCTCTTTAAAAACTTTTTAAAATTTTGTGGCTCTTTAAAAACTTTGAAATTTTGTAAATTGTAATTTTTGACTCTTCCGACTCAAAAGGTTGCCGACCCCGGCTCTAGACGGATGGATGCTGATCTGCCTGTCTGTCCAAAGTACACCAGCTTACAGGAACAGGGTACTTTGTAAACTCCAGGCAGAGAGAAAGGAGGGAGCTGATCTTTCGTAGAACGGATAAGGGTAGCCAGTTTTCGGTGGGGCTTATATGCTGTGTGTAGATTGTATTGTTTTAGTATCTTGACAATTTTTTCAGATGTGCCACGGATGTAGGGTATGGTGATGGCATTTTTAAAATCTTGTTGACTAGAAGGAAGGGGAATGGGGGAGGAGTTGATTTTTTTTTGATACTGTGATCGCTGTAGCCATTGGAGAGGAAAGTGCTGTGTATGTGGTTAAGCTCATTAGTGAGGGCGGTTCCACTGGAACAAAGATTGTGGGCTCTCTTGGTAAGAGTTTTAATAATGCCATATTGTTGAGAGGGGTGGAGGTGGGAGAGTTTGTGAATGTATCTGCCTGTGTGTGTGGGTTTTCTGTATACGGTGAAGGTAAGTGTATCATTAGGCAGGCGTGTGACTAAGGTGTCTAGGAAGGGTAAACAATTGTTCTTTTCCTTTTCCATAGTGAACTGGATTCTTTGATGTAGACTATTGAGATGACTGAGGAAGGAGTCTAACGTGTCTGGGCGATGAGGCCAAATAGAGAACACATCATCTACATATAGAAGGTTTGAGTGGGGCTGAGTCTATGGCTCGTTTTTCGAAATCTTCCATATAGAAATTGGCAAGGGGGGTGGGAGGGGGGAACCCATAGCAGTTCCCTCTATCTGCTTGTAGATTTTGTTGTTCCAAGAGAAATACCCAGAGTTAATGGCAAAGGAAAAGAGATCTAAGATGTCAGAGGGAAAAACGTTTTCTAAGAGAGATAAGGTGTCAATTAAGGGAATATTGGTAAACAAAGAGGAGATATCAAAGCTTACCAATATGTCTGTATTATTCAAGGTTAAATTTTCTGTGAGGGCTTTAAAGTGGGTCGAGTTTTTTTTTTATAGGACACCTTAAAGCCCTCACAGAAAATTTAACCTTGAATTTTGGGAAGCAAAGATGAGATATTGTAGAAGAGGCAGAGAAGATAAGGTATAAGTAATGTGATAGTGAATAAAGACCTAAAATTTAGGGCATACTTGTTAAAACTGTGAGGAGGAGGATACTGACATTTAGATGGAAGGAGATTATGGTTCCATGCATACAGTCTTGATCATGTCACAAATTGATTACAGTTCACAGATTTGGTCACATGATTTTTTCAAAAGTACGAAGTGATTTCAGGTCACTTGCCTGGAAAGAAGGATTGAGGAAATGCAATTTGTTGAGTATAGTAGACAGGAGGACAGAGGGATATGATTAAGATACATAACTCGGAAAAAGGTTATTACCAAATTACTATGCACGAGGGTTTTACAGAATAGCAGAGAGACAGGGACAGAAGAGGTCATCCCTGAAGGCAGTATAAAGAAAGTGTTAGCTGAGAGTGAGGAGAGAAGTTGGTTTTTTGGGTGGAGAGTGGTGAGTGATGGAATTGATTACCTACAAGTGTTGCAAGTGCTAAGAACATGAATGCATCCACGATGCAGTAAGATGAGCTATATATGTGACAGTAAGACCTCCCATGAGGAATGCTCTGACTACATGGAGCTTTTGCAATAATTATAATGATAATAACAACAATACTGATCATTTCTGTCTCCTCTCTCTACCTCTTCCTCATACTAAAGGAATCCAGGTAACCAGAATTATGCACAATAGTCCAGATGGGGATGATATCATTGTATATCATCCCCATCTATAGGTAGCAACACTGGTATTGTGTTGTTTAAGGAAAATGACAACGTAGACTAGATTAATACACTGGTATTAATCCAGCATAAATCTGCATAAACATGTATATGCAGGCACACTTCAGTAACAAATATTGAATAGGTGAGATAGAAGATAACTGAAAGTCCTATGATTATGCCACCTATTAGTTTTGGACTTGACTATTTAGCTAAATGTCTGCCAACAAAGGCTTCCCATATGAGAGGCAGTTTGATACAACCGTATTTGTTTAGGTTGGGACAGTTAGTAAGAGCTGCAGCAGATTCGAGGAAAAGCCGCTCAAATTTATGAATTTACAATTTTTCACAATGACATCGACAACTTGAATATCTCTTGTTGAATATATAAATTGAATTGAAGTAATCCAAGAACTGAACATAACACTTACTTACTACACTTGCCGTTATTTTCTGGGATAGGATATTGCTTTTTGACCACCCCAATATACGCTTGGCGGCATTATTCTGACAATCAATTAATATCCTATCCACCTGACATACTTTTAACATCCCCAAGCCAAATGTGTTTGCATTAGTAATTTACCTTGCTGTAATTAGTCAAATGCTTTTATGAAATTCAAAAAAAATCACTGTATAGGCACCCATATGCCAACAGTTTGAATAACAATAATGTGACTTTGCAAATTATGGATTCTAAAATGTGCAATAGAGAGGAGAGAGAGAGTTGTGTTATGACCTCAATAGCAGATGATAATATTACTCCCATGCTCTATTAAAATTAAATTAATTTGTGAGCAGGTGTGGAATTTTGGGCAAATGCAATTTGTGTAAAACTGAATTTGGAACTTTGTAATTGTAATAAATTATTATTATTATTATTATTTTGTGACACCTTCAGGCAAGGGAGCGCCTACTCTACAGCTCTCTATCTTCACCACTCCATTCACCAACTACAGCGAACCGCAACTACAATCATCATCTACACAAGCGCTACCAACACCACTAGCATTTTCACAGACAATCACAAACATCAATGCCCACAGTGGGATTCAAACACACCACCTTTTGGCTGCAGAGCAGATACGCTAACCACTCGGCCAACCAGGCTGGCTTACAGACTAACTTTAATAAGTAACGGCTAACTTTAATAAATAAATAATATATATACACTATATATATAAATGCATACAGTCATGACATTTTTCCGGTAATATGCAATGATTATTATGATGAACAAGGCCTGGTGGACAGAAGCAGCCTGGTATGCAACCTTCTTTGCAGACATTCTGGAAATTTTTATTTTGGAAATTTTCACAAGTTCTTTCACAGAGTGAACCACATTCCTTCCATTCCATGCCTGAGGGACAAATAGGAGCTGCCAAAAAAAGTAAGTAATGAAATAAAATAAATAATAAAAAATAACAAATAAAATATATAATAAAAAAATAATAAAAATAAAAAAATAAAGAAATAAAGGAAGAAATTTTACATCTGTTTATGATAACCACAAAATTCTGAAAAACAAAATTAATTTAAATTCAAAAAAAAGTCATGCAATGAATCACTGTATAATGTAATTTGCATGACAGAATGGACAAATTATCCACAAATATTACAGTACATTAAGTTATATATGTCTGAAGAAACTTCATATTAAATAAGGGAAATTGAACTGTTGCACTGATTGAGTTTATGTGCCTGAAAATAGTTGGAATAAGTGAAACATGGTTGGATGAGAATGAAATCTTGCTGGGAATAGAAATGGAGGGATATGATTATTTTCTTAAAGATAGGAAAGGCAAGAAGAGGGTAGAGTGCTGCTGATGATAGTAGGGGAATTTTATCTGAGATACAAAGAGAAAAAAGTTGCAGTAGTTTTGACGTAGTATAATGTGAAGTGAGGTTGATAGAATGATATTTGTTAGGATGTTGCTACAAGAATGTGGAAGGGGGAGATAAAAAATGTATAGGCAAATTGGTTTAGTGAGAAAATCAAAAGGTGATCATTATGGGTGATTTCAACTATGGCAATACTGATCGGAATGAAGAGATAGCATCAGTGAATAAAGAGAATGAATTTCTTGAGTTGTTAAATTAAAACAATCTTAGGCAATATGAAATTATTATTATTATTATTATCCAAGATCCCATGGAGTGAAAGACTCATCTAGGAGGTCCTTTTATCATACACACAGGTCATCATACAGTGCTTTAAACACACTCAAATTCTCTGCAGACACCACACTCTCAGACAAGGCATTTCAATCATTCACAACTCTGCATGAAAAAACCTGCTTCTCACTCCCCTACTCACACCCTCTTTATAGTTTCCAGGGATGACCTCTGGTTCTCCCCTGATCTCCCACTATTTTCTGTAGAACCTCTCCATCATTGATCCTACAACAACCCCTTACTAACTTGTAGGTCTCTATCATATCTCCCCTCATTCTCCTGTCCACAAGACTCTGCAAGTTGCATCTTCTCAATCTTTCCTCATACTCGACATTCCAGAGGTTGGAAACTACCTCAGTCAGTTGCCTCTAGACCCTTTCCAACATCTATTCATCCTTCTGAAAACCAGGTGATGAAATCAGAGCCCTCTGCATCATTCCAAGAAGCCTTTGTGTTGTCTTCACAATTTTGGTTATGTGTCCTCTAAAATTCAGATGTTTATCCAATATCACCCCCAGATCTCATCTTTCCTCCACCTCTGACAATAATTTGGAAAACAAAATGGGATGCAGAATTTATGCTTGGTGAGGATATATTGTCAGAGGTGGAGGAAATAAGAGATTATGGGGGTGATTTTTGCAACATTGAACTCACATCACCATTCCCGTGCCCAATCACTAAATTTATTCAAGTCTTCTTGTAAGGCCACAACATATTCTCTACTCTTCATGGTTAGTCCCAACTTTGTATCACCAGGAAAGAACTGAATATCTCCATATAAATCTTCACCAATATCATTAATATACAAGTTAAACAGCAATGGCCCTAAAAGAGAACACTGAGGCACACCACTAGCAACTTTCCTTTTCCTGAATATCACTCTCCCATACGCAACTTGTTGATACCTATCAGATAGCCAGTCTCCAATCCAATGGACCAATTTAGTATCCAACCACATCCACTCTAGTTTGACTATCAACTTATTATGCGGAAATCTATCAAAAGCCTTTGCGAAATCTAAGTATATTACTGTGTATCCTTCTCCTCTGTTCTTGGAAGCAGTCACCTTATTGTATTAAGTAAATAGATAACTAAAACATGATCTCCCTTTACTAATCCATGGTGTCTGTGAAAGATAATATCATTGTTATCAATCCAATTCTGAATCCTAGTTCTTACAAGCTTCTCCAACAACTTAACTACAACATCTGACAAACAGATAGGCCAGTTTGATGCTTGAATTCTATCACCTCCTTTAGAAGTGGCATAATATTGCCCTCCTTCCACTCTTTAGGAACTTGACCCAGTGCAAGACTCATATTAAAAAATTATGTCAAAGCCAGCATCAAATCCCCAGCACATTCCTTCAGAATACATGGTGATATATTATTAAATCCCTCAGCCTTATTTCCATCTAGTTTGCTCAACTCCCCATGCACCTCTTGCTCACTTACAGTCAGTCTGTCTTCCCCATCATCAACTGCTCTCAATCTCTGCATGAAGTTGCATTCACAAGATTGAAAGATATTTATGAACTGCTCATTAAGTATCTCCACCACACCTTCTGCAACAGCTGTCTTTAAACCATTTTCTCCAATCAATGTCATCCTTCCATAATTATTCTTTCTTTCTTTTGCTGGCTACATATCAAAAGAACTCCTCAGGATTCTTTTTGGCTTCATTAGCTAACTGCTGTTCATACCTCTCTTTAGCTACCCTGACCAACCAAGTCACCTGCCTTGACTGGTCTTTGTAGTCCTCATGGAATTGATTATTTCCACTTCTCTTATGCTGCCTCCATAATGCATTTTTTTTCTCTGTATCACATGCTTAATCTATTTATTCATCCATTTCACACCTACCTTATTTAACCTTCTCACCCTTGGAATATATTTAGACATTGCGTCTACTAGATAGTTTTTGAAAATCCCCTAAACTGCATTGATCTCTTTTCCATCTAACTCCTCATTCCATGCTACACCTGCAAGCTGTCTCCTGAGCTCGTCATAATCACCCCTCCCCTTATAGTTCCACATATACCCTTTTCTTACAGAGATCCTCAAGCTGCTGGCAACCACCCGAGTAATCACCTCATGGTCACTCTCACCAATTGGTGGGTGATTTGACACTTCAGTTATAATTATATCCTGTGATGAACTGACCAAATCCAAGACCCTCCCTCAATCATCGTGTGCCCTCTGCTACATACTGTCTGAGGTAGTTATCCTTCAAAAACTCAAGAAACTCATTTTCTTTACTTCCAGTTGCTATCTTATGATTCCAGTCTATATTGCCATAATTAAAATTGCGCACAATGATCACTCTTTTCTTATTTGCTTGGCTAATTTGATTATGCATTTCATAGTCACTTCCATTCACATTTCCTGGTCTATAACAACATCCAACCAAGTATATAATTCCATTCACCTGTATCTCACACAATACTGCCTCAAAACCACTGGCACTATTTCCCTCTTGGATTTCTACTTTGTATGGACATAACTCTTTCTCTATCATCAATAGCAGTCTCCCTCCCTTTTTTTACCCCTTCTATCCTCAGGAAACACAACATACCCTTCCATCTCTATTCCTGTCAGGATGTCATCCTCATCTAACCATGTCTCACTTATTCCAACAATTTTTTGGTGAACAGACTCAATTAGTGCAACCAGTTCATCTGCCTTGTTTCTTAGACTTCCAGCATTTGTATATAAACACAACAGCTGATTCCTGGATCTACAACTAGTTCCACTGATACCACTCATTCGATGTGATCTCTCCATGCTCGACTGGGGCCATTTCCCTTTCTGCTTATTCATTTTAGAACCCTCTTCAAAAATGGAGGGCATACAAGTGTTAAGAGTCTTTGAGCGGGTTATGTCATCAGAGGATTTAATTGAGAATGCAGAGTCTTTCCCCTGGTTTGAGAAAAATACCATGAAGTGATCACATGAACTAACATGAGAACTTCTTTAGAGAAGGGATATATGTTGAACTACAAGGCTGGTAATTATGAAAAGCTTAGGATAAAATTGGGACCTACATCATGGAAATAGGATTCAAGTGAGAAGGATATAGAAACTGCATGGATTTGATCAAGAGCCATTTAACAGCAGTAGTGTCTGAGTGTATTTCAATGGACTATTTAAGTAAAATGGATGAATGAAAAGCTTAAGCATGAAATCTGAAAGATGAAGAAGAAGGCACTATGAAGTAATGCAAAAAAATCAGTTGCATGAAGAGTAGAAAGTGCAGGCCAGGAATGTAACTCTACTTCTGCTGTCATTGATAAAAGGCAGCAAAAGTGCAGTATTAGAAATTAGGCAATCAACCTAAGAAAAATCCTAGTGAGTTCTTTTGATATCTGGCAAATAGAAGGAAAAATGACTATGGTAATATGATGCTAACTGATGACACTGGCAGATTGGTAACCAGTGTGAAGGATATTATTATTATTATTGCGTGACACCTCCAAGGAGTCCAAAGACTGATCGAGGAAAGGCACCTGCTTCTACAACTCTCTGTCTCCACCAACCATACTGAACCACCACTACCAATGACATCTACTGATCACCACTGCCACTATTAATATGTTTTTGTCTATAAATTTTGTGTGTTCTCGAGTAGAATTTGTCTGTATTTAGGATGAGAACATATGGTGTCATCTAGCATTGTTTTCCTTACTCTTCCTCTGGGTCTTTTTCCGTCTATTTTTTCTTCGATGGCATCTCTGATGATTCCATTCCCTCTCAGAGCATGTCCGATCCAGTTTCCCTTGCTTCTTTTCATCCTCCTTAAACAGACTTCTTTCTTCTTCTACTCTCTTTAAGACCTCTTTATTAATTATTTTATCTGCCCATTTGATTTTTTCCATCCTTCTCCAAATCCACATCTCAAAGCTTTCCAAAATCTTAATTTCTTCTTTCTTCAATGTCCAAGTTTCAGATGCATAGAGGGGAACACTCCACACATAACATTTTATTAGTCTTTTCTTTAAATTTCTATCCATTTTATTTCTGAATAAATTCCGTTTTTTTCTATTAAAGGCATCTCTTCCCATTGCCATTCTTGCTTTTATGTCACTTTTACATCTTCCATCAATCTGCTAATAACACTTCCTAGATATTTAAATGTCTTTACTTGATTCAATTTTTCCCCATTTATTCTGATATCCATGTTTGCTTCTTTCCTGGCTATTTTCATTACCTTTGTTTTTCTAATGTTAATTTTCATTCCATAATTGAAACAGGATTCCAGTAATCTGTTCAACAGATGTTGTTGTCCTGTTTTAGTATTTGATAGTAATGCCTTGTCATCTGCATATCTTATTGCAAATATTGCTCTACCTCCAATCTTTATTCCATCTTCTCCAGTGCTTCTTTTAACATTGCTTCAGAATACATGTTAAACAAAATTGGTGATAGAGAACAGCATTGTCTTACTCCTCGTCCAATGATACCTGGTTCTGTTGTACCATATATGTATAACACCAAAACAGGAAAACTACTTATTAAAACTACAAATACTTCACTGAGTTTCTATCCAGCATTTTCAGAACACAGTTATAATTGTGAGAAGCATGCAGCACTGAAGAAAATAAGTATTGAAAACAGTTCAAACTGTAACTGAAGGATGAGACACTATAAGTACAGGAATAGAGAATGCAAGGAGGAGACAATCTGTGGGAAAAAAGGAGAGTGAGTTTGTTGAATTTCTGAGAGATAAATATCTTAAGCAGCATGAGACTGAAACAACTAGAGGCTTAATGTTTTGAATTTGGTGATAATTTCACAAGATATAGTTGTTAATGAGGTACTGACACTGCTAAAAGTTGGTGGTCGTAATCATGAGGTACTTGTTTGGGAAGGAGTGAAACAAGAAAAGGTTACTGCCAAAAGTGGATATATGTGGAATTATATGGTGGCTGAGTATGGAAAGCTCTGTAGTTGGCTAGTATCAATACTCTGTGTAGATGAGCTATGCAGAAGAGATGTTGATAGCGCATGAAAGTCATAAGGCAATACCTGACACAAGAGTGTACAACTGCATATCAAGGGTTAAGTAAAACATTAGTGTAGAATTGAAATGGATGAACAGTAAAATCAAGAAAGATGTATGAAAAAAGAAAAATTCTATGGAGAATTTCTTGGTATCTTTAATTTATGTAAAAGATATTTGGTGATGATCAGATCGATAAAGAGTATAGAGTGCACGCTAGGAAGGTAACAAGCATGGTAAAGAAAGAAAATGTGCATCATGAGAGGAGACCGGCTGGTCAGGCCTAAGTTAGGTCAAGAGAATTCTTTGGATATTTGGAAAGAAAGAATAATTATGGCAAGTTGATACAGGTTGACAGTCATGGCAACACAGTGACTGTTGCAAAGGATACAGTGAAATTATTGAATGTGCACATTATCAAAATACATCATGCTGGTGTAACTGACGGCATGCAATATATAGAAGGGATGCAAGTATTAGGAGAATTGAAAGTGAAAGAATAAGAGATGTATCAGGTGTTGATTGGGTTAGATATTAATAAGGATGTGGGAATGGGTGACATATCACCACATACTAAGGACAACATTAAAGTTATAAAGTTTAAAGTGGGCAATGTTCCTAAGGCATGGAAAGAAGGCAAAATAGCACCACTCCACTAGCATGATTCTAGGACAGAAGCTTTCAATTATAGACCAATCTGTATAATTGCTGTTGTAGTCAAGATGGTTGGAGAGTTTGATCAGGAATAGAACACAAGATTGAGTAGTTGGACATAGTATTCTTTATGATGGTCAGCACAGGATAGGTCATATCTGAGGGGTAGGTCTTATTTTAGCAATTTACTTGCATTTTATGATAAGGTGACAAGTATGTTATATAAAAGATAATCATATACATTGATATTCTTGGACTTTGCAAAAGCATGGAGTAGTTTACCATATGATAAGTTGATGTACAAGTTCCAGAGGATGGAAATACATAGCATATTAGTTAGATGGATTGGAAATTGGCTCACTGAATGACATCAAAAGTTGTGTATGATGAAGCACTATCTCAAAAAGGGAGGGAAATACCTGTGGCATTCCCGAGGGGTCTGTACTTGTGTACCTGCTGTTTTATTATTATTATTAAGTAACACCTCCAGGACGTCCCAAAGACTCATCGAGGGAGGACACCTACTCTCAATGTCTCCACCACTTAATCCATCAACTACAACGAACCGTAACTACCATCATCATCTACACCAGTGTCATCTACTCCACATCAGCACCACTAGTATTTTCACAGACAATCACAAACATCCATGCCCACAGTGGGATTCGAAGCCACAGCCATTTGGCTGGAGAGAGGATACACTGACCACTCGACCAACCAGGCTGGCATTTACTTATTCATAAGTGATACATTGTGTGCATCGACTGTGGGTCTTCATTTGTTTGCTGATGATGCAAAGTTAGGGAGAATTAGTAAGTAAGTAGCACTGCCAACGTTAATTCCCTTCAGGCAGATTTAAATAGGTTTTGACTTGGATAACGGAGTGGGATTGTAGTTTTATTATATTATCATAGGTCATATTAGTATGCAAAGTTGTATTTTGGAATGCAGAAATATAAGGCTGCGTACTATATTGATGGTGTTGTGCTGGGATGTGGATGAGATTCGAGATTTGGGAGTGATTGTTGACAGTAGGCTGAAGTTTATTGTTAAAGTACTTCTTACTATAGCAGCCATAAGATGTGTAACCTTTGCAATAAACTTCAGCCTACTGTCAACAATCACTCTCAAATCTCGAATCTCCTGACCAGTGTATATAAAGCACTGGTCAGGCCATACTTGGACTGTTCGCTCAGATTTGGTCACCTGGTCATCAATGTGATTTGGAAACATTGGAGAGGTTCCAGAGAAGAATGACTAAGACAATATGAGGGCTATGGAATGTTGGCTATGGAGAAACATTAAAAAAATTTGAATTGCAGAATTTGATTGATAGGAGGAAAAGAAGTGATATGATGGAGATGTTTGTCACAGACAAAATGGCTGCACTGTTCTGTGAGTACAACATAAAAGTGGATTTTTGACCTTTTACAAAAAATATCGTCATTCCTACATCCACCAAAACCTCCACATGCCATGAAACAACCAGGCATCTATGAGATCCAATGCTCTTGTGGCATTTAAAATTTTAAAAATTTAAAATTTAAAGAAGCCTTGCATATGATTAGGATCCCTGCACAATGCAATAAAAATCGAGGCTTATTTTTACATCAAGCATGGTCTGCTTTCATCAAAAATTTAACTGTCACAGACCTAGGATACACAACAAGGGATACCACAGAACATAATAGTCACGATTAGCAATGTTCCAACATGCATACAGTAATGAATTTATAATTTGTATTCTGTTTTATCAGAGCCTTCATAGCTCAGTCGATATAGACGAAGCCCTTTGTCTGGAAAGACCCGGGTTCAAATTCCCATCAGTGACACGAGGAACCTTTATCTGGTCTCTTTCAATGAAAGGTGAGTTAGTAGGTCTCATATGGAGGTAGGGGTTTTTTTCACCTGGAAACTTGGGTTTTTTGTACCCCAGAACAGGCAAACCAATCCAATGAATACCATAGTACATGCTGGGAGCCATGGGGACTAACCACCTTATCCTCAAGTTACGGTTGTAAAGTCCAAGTATAGTTGGAAGGTCATGGATGATTAAGTGCCTGTTAAGACTACTGATGATGATAATGATGATTCTGCTTTATCAATTATATTTAACAGTTGTGAAGTTATCAAAAATATCTAATATATATAATTAATTGTTATGGGCCTTCCATGTACCACTACCCCAAATAATATAAATCCTATGACACACAAAAGTTGTTTTTAATTATTTATTTTAAAGTGTTTTAATAGTGTGAGAGAAGGTGAGAATAACGAGCGAAATATGAATGAAAAAATAATTGTGGGGAGGGTGGAAGGCTTGAATGATTGTGAAGTTTTCAGAGATGGTCTTGATTGGGAGGATGAATGACGAGTAAGAGTGGCTACCTTGCAGAGAGAGAGAGAGAGAGATGAGCTGAAAGAGGAGGTTGAATGTCTCGGGAATGAGAATGAACTAGGCGAATGAAAGAGATCGATTCAAGGTGAATCAGAGTAGGAGTTAGAGAGAGAGATTTCTGGGAACGATAGAAGAAGAAAGAATAGAAACAGTAGAAAAGAATGAAAGAGAGATATGGGAATGATAGAAGAGTAAGAATAGGAGCAGTAGAAGAGAGGGAATGAGAGAGAGTTATGGGAATGATAGAAGAGGAGAAAATGGAAAGTCAGAGAGAGGGAATGAAAGGAATACGAGGGAGTGCTGGAACAAGGGATAGAGTGATGCCAGGAGCAGGTAAGTAGGGGAACACAGAGTGAAAGAGTTAGAAGAGAAAGAGAGAGTGAGTGATGCAGGTAAACAATTAGGGAAGAGAGTAGTAAGAGCTGTGATGTATGGAGACTCGATGATCAGTGGTGTGAAAGACAGGATGCCAGAGGAGTGTTTGCCTGCAGAAATGATAGAGAGTGGGGCTATGGCAAATAAGCGGGGTGAAAGCATTGATGAATTGATTATGATGATGGTGGGCACGAAAGTCTTGAGAGGCAGTGTAAATCGGGTGGTGAGAGATCTGAGATTCATGCTGGAGGTTGTACAAAAGAAAACACAGAGAGGAAAGTGTGTTGTGTTTATGTTTGTGTGTGTGTGTGTGTTGCCCAGGTATGATAATGATGAGCTGAGCAGAAGAGCAGTAATAACGAATAGCATGATAGCCAGACTCTGTCAGAAGAGAGATTGGGATATGTGGATGCTTGGAGGGCATGTGAGGACAGAAAGGAACTGTATGTGAGAAACCGCTTGAATTTGAATGAGGAAGGTTATAGGCATCTGGAGAGACTGCTCTTTTCTGAATGAGTCATTGTGTCAATCAGTGGCGGCCTGTCAAGTTTTAAGTGGGGGTACTGCCTATACAAATTAATTTTAAAAAAATTCTTTTTTTCCTAATCAGTAACCAAATTATTAATAAATAAATCTGTAGATTTATTTATTAATAAATTGGTTACTAATTAGGAAAAAAAAGAATTTTTTAAAATTATTTTGTATAGGCAGCACCCACACATAAAACTTCATGGGTCGCCACTGGTGTCAATGCAGGGAAACTAGAATTCCCAGGGTGGATGGTAGCAGGGATGGCCTCTTGTGGGAATGGGTGCTTGGGGAAGGGAGAAGACATCAGGTGACACTGAATCCAGTGGGGTCTGGAGGGGATAATGATAGGTACAGAAGCAGTGACATTTTATTCTTTATACTAATGCCAAGAATATCTAGAATAAATTGATGATATAATAACAGGAACAGAAGTCACAGGGTACAACATTTTTCAACAGGATATAAAGGGAAAACATGGTGGTGAAGTACTGCTTATGATAAGTGACAAATTATGTTCTCTAAGAATGGATGCTTTGGAAGGCATTGTGACACTAATGATTTTGAAAGCATTGTTGTGAGATAGAGGTAAGCAAGACAGGATATTTAGTGAGGTGTTGCTACAAACCAAGGTAGCACAGAGGGTTGGGAGCAGGAGATGTTTAGGCAGTTGAGCTTGGCAAGTGCAAGAAGAATGATTGTTATGGGAGATTTTAACTAAGTATAAGATGGAAAGAGAAAAATGCAAGTTTTAATAAGAGAATGGAATTTCTAGAATTCGTGAGGGAAAATGTTTTTGGCAACATGTAATAGAGGGAACAAGAGGTTCGAGAGTTTTGAATTTGGTCATAGCATCAGAAGAACTGATAATAACTAAGATGATAATACCTCTCCAACTCATTTGTCGAGAGTGATCATGTGGTGTGACTTGGAAAATTAATGCACACGCAGAAGTATCAAAGAAAAGGGAAAGTATGTCGAATTATAAGGTGGGTGATTATAATAGTCTTAGATATCAACTTGGGGCAGTTCCATGGACGGCAGAATTGGAAGGACAGGATATCATTACTGCTTGGAAAATTGTGAAGGAATGTTTGTTAGTAGCAATAGTAAGCTGTATTCATTGAGCGAAGAAGAGGATGCAATTTGGTGTAAAGTGGATGACAAACAGTATCAAATAGAAACTGCAAGTGGAAAAGATATTATGAACGAGATAATATAAGACTCAGGCTAGGAGAGTGACTAGTATGGTGAAGAAGGCAAAACTGGAATATGAGAAGAGATTGACACTAAGATCCAAAGAAAATCCTAGGGAATTTTTTAACTATGTGGCCAGTTGGAGCAGAAATGATTGTGGAAGAATAACATTGTGGGATAAAAATGGGAATAGATTGACTGATGCATAGGACATAGTGGAAATGTTCAATGAACACTTTATTGGAGTATTCAATCCTGGAGATATAGGTTTTAATACTAGAGGGATAGGGCAGGTTCAGTTGAATTTCATATTGAAAAGAATGACATGTA
This sequence comes from Typopeltis vanoorti, assembly GCF_054136105.1. Lineage (NCBI taxonomy): Eukaryota > Metazoa > Arthropoda > Arachnida > Uropygi > Thelyphonidae > Typopeltis > Typopeltis vanoorti. The sequence continues at coordinate 64,503,066 of NC_143570.1, read as the reverse complement.
AGAAAGTTTTAAAGCGAATAAAAGTTGAGGAGCTCTCAGATGTGAACTGTAGACTAAAATACACAAAGATTATTCAAGAAAAAATGAAAGAGTTTGTGAACAGGAATCAAACCTTGGAGATTCAGTGGCAAACAAACTCCGAAGAAAACATTGATTGATTCAGCCAGAGAGGCAGTGGTGAAGTTGTCTGCAAGGATAAAAATATCAGAACTCCCTGGTGGACACAGGAAGTTAAAGAGGCAGTGAAGGAAAAGAAGAAAGCATATCAAAAAGTTCCTGTCAAAAAAGTCAGCTTGTGCTCTTAGAGAATACAGAGACAAATGCAAGAATACTAAACACTGTGTAAAACTAGCTAAACAAAAGTCATGGGAGGACTTTGGCAAGAATATAGAAAATAAATATCAAGAAGGTGGCAAAATATTCTGGAGGTTGTTGAAGAAGCTTGGGAATGGAGGAAAACGTGCTGTAAAAGGAGTTAGAGATGATAAAGGTGACATGAAAACAGGAGAAAAAGATATCTTTGAAGTATGGAGTAATTACTTTGAAAAACTGCTAAATGAAACAAGCAGTGATGATAGCACAGTGGTAAAAAACACTGACCAGGAATGCAGTCAGGAATACATATCCATACTTGAAGTAGAAAAAGTCATCAAAGGCTTGAAATGTGGAAAGTCAGCAGGAGTAGATGATATTCGACTAGAAATGCTGAAGTATGGTGGTATAAGAGTCTTACAGTGGCTGCACTGCATAGTTCAGAAAGCCTGGACAGAGGGACGAATTCCCGATGATTGGAGTAGAGCTCTCATAGTACCAATATATAAAAAGGGAAATAAAACTGAATATGAGAATTACAGAGGTATTTCCCTACTGAGTGTTCCTGGCAAGATCTATGCAAGTATACTAGAGAAATGGTTGAAAAGAATTGTGGAAGTAAAGCTTGGTGAAGAACAAGCTGGATTCAGGCCAAATAGAGGCTGTCAGGATCAGATTTTAACTTTACAATAAATAGTTCAGAAATCATGTGAATATAACAAAGATCTGTATTTAAGTTTTGTCGATTTGGAAAAGGCATATGACAAGGTGCCAAGAAAGAGGCTATTCAATAAGCTGCAGTTATATGGTGTCGATGAGGCATTATATCAAGCAAAACTTAGTCTTTATTTGAGTTGTAAGTCAGCAGTTAGAATTGAAGGAAGTACAGGAAGATGGTTTAATGTTAAATCTGGTGTGAGACAAGGATGTACATTATCTATATGGATCACATTATGAAGAAAAGTGGTATTAAACATGATATCAGAATTGGAGATGTTAATGTCAGCCCTTTGTTTTATGCAGATGATGTTATACTTCTAAATAAATTAGTTACAAGTTTGAAAGATTCACTGACTAAATTGAATAACTGTCGTAATAGATATGGTATGAAGGTCAGAAATAAAAGGACAAAGAAAATGAAAATAGGCAGAATGTTTGAAAATGTCAACTGTGTTGTGAATGGAGAACCTGTGGAACAAGTAAAACATTTCAGCTACTTAGGCACGATTTTTACTGAAGATGGTAAATTAAATATAGAAATAGACAACAGAATCAGCAAAGCTGGTATAGTGGGAAGTCAATTGAATAAATTCACATAGAATAAGAGAGAAATTAGTCAGAACACTAAATTAGCTGTATACAAGACAGTGTTCAAACCAGTCTTAACTTATGGATCTGAGAGCTGGGTCAGAAGTAAAACACTTGGCCAAAGACTAGAGACCACAGATATGAGAGTCCTGAGAAAGATTATAGGCGTGAACAGATGGCATCGATGGCAATATCATATTAAAAATGAGGATATTAGGAAAGAACTTGACATTGTCAGCATCCAGGAATGCGTTAGCAGAGCTAATCTCAGGTGGTATGGTCACTTAAACAGAATGGGCAAGGAAAGATTAGCAAAACAAGTATTCTCTGCCAGGTTGGCAGCAAAACGACCCAGAGGAAGACCAAGATATAGGTGAATTGATGCGGTACAAAGTGCCTTAGAAGATAAAAATATAAGATCTGATAATGTTGGAGTCTTGACAAGTAACAGACTGATTTGGAGGAAAATTGTAGATAGGAAGTTAGTAATGATGTAATTTTTGTCATGTAGTACTATCATATCCTGTACACCCCTTGAAGGTACATGGTAGGAATTTGATGATGATGATGATGATGTAATTTCTTGGTGTCTTTAATTTATAGTATAACCAAGTAAAAAAACTTCCAACAACTATCAAGATTCTAGGCACAGTTATTAAACCAAATAACAATTGGATCACTAAGGAAATCTGAAAACGCCTAGAATCAAAAAACAGAGGCTAAAAATGCGTTAAATAGAATAATTCTGAAGAAAGCAAACAACACTATAAAAAAGCTAGAAAATAAAATCGATAGAATGTGCAAAGCAGCAAAGGACTCACAGTTAGAAGAAGAAGAAAAACAGTGTGAAGAAGCAAATAAAACGCACTAAAACTGTTTACAAAATAATAAAAGACCTAACCAAAGAATATAATAACATCACTTTAAAAATAAAAAAAAATTCTAATAATATAGAAACCAGTACAATTCAACATATACAAAAAATATGAAAAGAATACAACCAAACACTTTTCTGAAGGAAGCCAAACATGGGAGCTCATCAATTAGTGAAGGAAAAGAAAGAGCACCTGCTATCCTAAAAGATGAGCTACTTAAAGCAATAAATGAAATGAAAACATCCAAAACTCCTGGAATTGACCAAATTCCTACTTAACTCTTGAAAGACATAGGCCAGGAAACCATAAAATACCTATTGAAACTTTATAACCAAATTTTATTCTTAGAAGAAATACCTAAGGATTGAAAATCTGGGATCATAATACCCATCCATAAAAAAAGTGATAAACAAAAATGTAAAAACTATTGCCTTCTCACCATTTTAAATCATAGCTACAAGATATCCATTCAAATTATACGAAACATGCATAAACTAATGGAAGAAATTGTCAAGGCAGAATAAGCTGGTTTCAGACCCACAAGATCCTACAATTGATCAAATCTTCACACTTAATACTATAGCAGACATGTGCAGTGAACACAGTCAATCACTGTACTGCAGATTCCTTGACTTTAAACAAGTTTTCAACTCCATAGACAGAGACAAACTGATCAACGTCCTAAATTCTAAATCAATAGCAGTGCCAGCCATAGTTATTTTGCCATCCCATGCAATTGATCAATTGTAGCATGTTTTGTCTCCCCTTCCCCCTTAAAAAAACTCTTTTAATGAATTATTAAAAGCAATGATGTTAAGCTAGGTTCAACATATCTGATCATAAATTCTAAATAGTAGCATCAGCTAATGAAAATTCGTAAGTTAATGAAAAATGATCATAAACTCTATTTTTTACAGAAAGAGAGAGACAATTAATTCTTTAATGATGGAATTTTATTCTTAAAATGTGCATCTGCATGGGTAATTAAAATCAAGCTAAGACAAGTATACTTGTCAAATGCAAAGTAAATGCACCTGCTGCAAATTTTAATTAAATTATAACAAACTGGCAATTATTAAAAGTTAGTTTATTTGAAAAAATCGATAATTAATTTTATTTGCTCCATAATTCATTAATATCACAAATACTACCAACACAACCTAAAAATTATTGTTTTTATAACGTACTAGGGGGAAATCTTCCCCCTGATGCCTACAGCTCTCCCACCCCTGAGTTCTGGACTGGTAGGCCGGTTCTCCTTGAATTCTGATGACTCGAATTTTAAAGACTCGACACTCAGGGTAGCCCCTGAGTTTCAAAACGTTCCAAATAACTTGACAAAAAACGTGACACAAAAACATTACAATAAAAGGCTTATCATTTTATATTATAGAGTAGATTACTATTAAATTTCATGTAAGTAATGCTCATCATGTCATGTCATGTAGAATGAAGAACAGGTAAATCACGAACACATAACTATGGTAAATATAATTTTTTTAGATTTTAGAACATATGTCATGTCTTAACATAAGTTGATTTACATCTTTACTGTTAAAATGAAGCCTTTTCTTGCGTTCATATTCACAAAAGCACAAATAAGGCAGGTGTCATCTAATTTCTCTAATCTAAGTGTAGCCTAAGGAAATTCCTCATTGGTTAAATGAGATTCACTCTCAGGTCAAGGTCATCTCACTGCCAACAATGGAATCGGAAATAAATGCAAGATAGAAGGTGTTCTGCTATTGTCACATAGTCTGAAGTTACACTGACAGTGCAATATTAAATGCAACACACTACTACTACATTTTAAATGATTATGATTTTTAAAAAATATACAGTACAATGAAGTTTTATTATGTAAAAATTTAACTAACGACAATCTGAAGTCTGGTATCAACAGAAAAGGAATAAATTACTTTTTTACGATTTATTTTTCATATAGTTCAGGCCAATTTCGCCACTCCTCCCAAAAAAACTTGCCACCCTGTAGAAATGCACATGTTGCACTATCAGTAGAGCAGGCCATGATCAATAGACTCCGCGTTGTTGACCTTCATTTCAAACTTTTACACAAAAGTTTGTGTAAAAATTCATTTTAGACACAAAAGCACTTGTCAAATTTAATAATATAAAAAGAAGAATTCAAGATAGAACAATGAGTCATGCAGGGCTGCCCACTTTCACCACAATTATTCAACATATACTTAGAGGAAATATGCAAAGAAATCTTGAACATATCAGGGATAAATATAAATGGAAAATGGAAACATCAACCACATCAAATACGAGACGATATAGCGATACTGGCAGTATCCAAACTACAATTAGCAAAAACAGTCCATCTTTTAAATGAAGCATGTAAAAACTTTGGAATGAGAATCAACAGCAGTAAGACCAAAATAATGAAGGAAAAGAAGCTGAGTACATCTCAATAACCCTGGAGAACCAAACCCTAGAAAACGTAAACTCCTTGGTCTACTTAGGAAGCACCAATACACACAATTTAGAGAGCACTGAAACAGTAAAACACAGAAATAACATTGGATGGTCGAACATGAACAAATTCTCACTGGAATAAAGGATTAAAATAAATTTATTATAGTCTAACCTAGCGAAAAATAAACTTTCAACATCTTTCTCTAAATCCAGAGTAATTTAATAAAAAAAGGTGGCAAATCTTTTGGCAACTCCTATAGGTAAAGATGACCTTGCTACTGCTTCTGCCTAGGTCTAATCTCCAACTCTGGGCCTGGCTCCCACTGAAGAAATCTCAATAAAGGTCGAAACTAGTCTGGGCCAATCCCTTAATGCATAACAGTATACATATCCATAAGGAGACGTGTTTTGCATTATGGGAGATACTGGGATAGGAGTGTTGGTAGCTTGCTTCACCTTCTACGAGTTGCCATGGTGTTGTACTACTTACCCAGATAAGAGAGTACAACACTATATTCAGTCCTGAAGATATTTTCATGTGCAAACTTTGTTTGCTCTCACTGGGATAAAGGATTAAACTAAATTTATTATAACAACTCAGATAGTTTGGCCAAATCCAGAAAATGACTCCTCACAGAACTTCCAAACATTGTGCTAAATGGAAGAACAAGAAAACAGCATCCACCCAGAAGACCGAGGAAAAGTTGGCTCAGATCCTTCAAAGAAAGAGGTGAATTCCCCAACGACATTACTATGTTCGAGAAGACGAGAAACAGAACACTTTGGAGACAGGTTGTACACCAGACGGAGGAGATGAAGAAGGAGAATCTAGTAGAAGCAATGTCTAAATGTATTCCAAGGGTCAGAAGGTTAAGCAAGGTAGGTGAAATGGATGCATGAAGAAATTAAGCATGCAATACAGAGAAATCTCCAGCAAATCAGGGATAAATATAAATGGAAGAAACATCAACCATCAACTTCTCTTATGGAGGCAGCATAAGAGAAGTGATAATAATCAATTCCATGAGGATTACAAAGAACAGGTAAGGAGGGTAACTTGGATGGTAAGAATAGCAAAAGTGAAATACGAGTGGCAGTTATCTAATGAAGCCAAAACGAATTCTAGGGAGTTCTTTTGATTGTAGCCAGCAAAAAAAAAAAAAAAAAAAAAAGGATGATTATGAAGAATGACAGTGATTGGAGAAAATGGTATAAGAACAACTGCTGTGGAAGATATATAATGGAGATACTTAATGGGCAGTTCATTGTCCTTAGGGGCTCACTTTAGTGAGTACGGGCATGGCAAACCCGAGGTACATGATGCTGGACTATGCCTTACTTCATGTAATATACATCTGTTATATTACTGTACACCGGACTCCTCCTCCTCCCCTTCTTTCTTTGCTACTTCTTTCTTCTTTTTTTGCCCCCCCCCCCCAATGCTATTAGAGTACTTGAAGGCTAGGCATGAATCTTTCCTATTTTGCTATGTCATTTTGTCTTAGGCAGCCACCAGGGGCGAATGCTGGTCTTGAAATTCAAGCTTGTTCTTGTTATCATTCAGGGAGTGAGAGGTGTGATTGAAGTCTGATTAGCGGAATAATGAATTACGGACCATTTAAAACTATATATTTTTTATGTACATTTAATCATTTAATCATAGAATAGAAATTCTATCCTATGTTCTTCTTTATGAACTAGTCAATAACATCATCATAAAAAGTTGGTTGTAACTTAATTTTCCCAACCAACACACACACTTGTAAAGGCTAGCTGAAGCTCACTGGCTAGAGCTACGTTGGCTGAGTATGGCCTGTGTTTAAGCAACAGCGTGAGACGACATGAAATGGATATGCACACACATGAAATCACAGTGCTGCTGTGAGGACCTGGAAGCTCCTACAACTGAGCAAGCCAAGGTAGTTTTGACTAGACAAGTAAGCATCGGCTTTGATACACAACGTAAAGCTCAATTATTGCCACGCAAATGTAAGACGTCTTCTGTCTACAAAAATAAAAGCCTAAATGGAATGCTTATAAATGCATGCATTTATTAACAAATAAATATTACTTCTTTCTCAATTAATGAGCTTGCGCAGCAAGCATAACAAGCATGGAGAATTTGCCACTGGCAGCCACTGAAGGGGACAAACTAACCTCAATAGGTGCTGGTCCCAAGCCTGGATAAATGGTGAGGGTTGATGGCAGGAAGGGCATCTGGTTGTAAACCTTCACTGCCAGCTCTAGCTATGATCTAATGAGTCGAAAAGAAAGTGATACAAGGGTTAGTGCACAACCCTTAGGCGATGCGCAGCGACATCACCCTACAGCTGTGAGAAGTGGACGAGGGCTACCACATCAAGGGTGGATGCAGTTAAAGAAGCGAGCCCAGCAGGTGGAGAGTATGTTGTGAGTGGGAACATTGAATGTTAGAAGCATGACCAGAAGGGGAAGAGAGGTGGCAGACATGATGAGGAGGAGGAAGTTGGACATTTTATGTGTGCAGGAAACAAGGTGGAAGAGGGAAAAAGGTGAAGGAACTGGAAGATGGGTATAAATTGTTCTACTCTGGAGCAAATAAAGAGGGAAGAAATTGTGTCGGAATTGTAGTGTGTAACAGAATGAAGGGCAACAGGATCATGCGAATGAAACTGGGACTTGGAGAAGAGCAAGTGATCGTCTTATGTGTATATGTCCCACAAGTTGGCTGCACAGCAGAGGAGAAAGATGAGTTCTGGAATGTGCTAGATGAAGAAATGAGGGAATTAGAAGAAAACAAAATCGTGCTTGTCAGAGGAGAATTGAACAGAAGACAGAACAGGGACTGTGAAAGGGTGCATGGCTGCCATGGAGTGGGAATGATGAATCCGAAAGGAGAGGTGGTATAATTTCTCATCACTTACTAGGGTAAGTGATGAGAAATATAAATAAGTGATGATGTGTAAGCAAACAAAGTTTGTGCCTGAAGTACTTTTAGGACTGGGGTAACTTGTGGTAAGGTGGTTTCTCGTATAGGTAAATATGACATCTCCATTACTTCCACCTTAGTATCACCACCTCTGGGTCTGGCTCCCACTGATGAGACCTCAATAAAGTTCGAAACCGGTCTGGGTAGTGATCCTTCTCTTAATGCATAGCATTATACATGTCTGCAAGGGGATGTGCTTTGTATATTATGGGATACTAGGGCAAGTGATGAGAACTTATACCACCTTTACCACGAGTTACCCCAGTCCTGAAAGTACTTCAGGAGCAAACTTTGTTTGCTTACACTTGGATGAAGGATAAAACCAAATACTGTATATAACTAGTAACATAGCAAAGGAGAAAAAAAAAAGCTTCCAGGAATGAGAGAGGTTTGCAGACTTTGCAGTAGCGTTTGATCTGGCAATTGTGAACTCATATTTCTACAAGAGAACATTTGATAACATGTAGAAGTGTTAACAACAGTTCACAAATTGACTATATTTTGACTAGAAGAAAACATCTTAAGGAAGTGGCAAATTGTAAGGTAATCCCAACAGATCAAGTGGCGCAGCAACACCAGCTGCTGTGTGCAGACTTTAAAATAAGATCGAAGATAAAAACCTTTGGAAGCCATGGAATGAAGACAAATAAGTGGTTTTGCTTAAAAGAAGAGAGTGTGAGGGACTGTTTTAGGGAGTGGGTGTTAGAGAGGATTTCAGATAGACTAGAAAGTATACAAGATTGGTGGAGACATAATTCAAAAGCAATTCTGTGCAATCGGTGTTGGTGAGACATCTGGAAAGATTAGAAAGCAGAAGGATGTTGGTGGTGGAATAATAATGTACAAGAAAGAGTGATGGCTAAGAGGAAGGCAAAGCAGAAGAGGGACGAGTCAAAAGTGGAAGAGGACAGAGACGCGTACAGAGAGAAAGAAAGCAAGAAGACAAGAGAGTTGTTGTGCAGGCAATGGCCATGGCATATCAAGATCTTTATGATCAATTAGAAACAAAGGAAGGACAGAGAAAAATTTATCAATTAGCAAAATGTAGAAATAAGGCATCAAAGGACATCTTACATGTATGGCAGATCAAAGACTTTGAAGGAGGAGTATTATGGAGGGATGTGGATATAAGAAACGGATGGAGAATATACTTTGAAGGCCTTTTGAATGAGGAAAATGCGAGGACTCACCGAGAAGATGGGCAGCCTTATGAGGGGATGGTGCAGAACATCAGTAGAGTGGAAGTGAAGGAGGCCATGAAGTGGATGAAGAATGGAAAATCGGTGGGCTCTGATAGGATCCCTGTGGAGACATGGAAGGCACTGGAGGAAGAAGGAATTGACCTGCTGTGGGACCTATTCATGAAAGTTTGCCCACAGGAAAATATACCTGAGGAGTGGCGTGAAAGTACTCTTGTTCCCATCTACAAGGTAAAGGGAATGCACAAGATAAGAATTACAGAGGAATAAAGTTGATGTCCTACACAATGAAAATCCTAGAAAGGGTTCTTTATGGAAGATTGAGGAAGAAGGTGGAGATTGTAAAGGAGCAATTTGGCTTCATGCCTGGTCGATCAAAGATGGATGCTATCTTTGGGTTCTGGCAGATGATGGAAAGGTTTTGCGAGAGAAACAATGGGAGCTACATCTGGTGTTTATTGATCTCAAGAAAGCGCACGATAGAGTGCCAAAGCAAGAAGTCTGAGAAATATGTTCGGACCTGCCTGGGACAGACAGAAAGTTTTCGAGTGACAGTTGGCTTGCATCAAGAGTCACCATTAAGTCCGTTCCTGTTTAATGTTGTGATGGAGGTGGTGACAGAGAAGGTGAGAGAAGACACGGCATGGACAATATTGTATGTAGATGATATCTTGTTGTGTGTAGATTTGAGAGAAGTGGCAGCTAAACTGGAAAGATGGAGGAAAGTGCTGGAAGAGAGAGGTATGAGGCTGAGCAGAAGTAAGACAGAGTATATGTATTGCAGAGTGAATGGCAGCCAGGAAACAGATCTGGAGCTGGAAGGAAATGTCATCAGGAAGGTTAGGGACTTTAGATACTTAGGTTCAACAGCGGAAGAGGATGGAGAGGGCTGAGAAGGAAGTGGAATGCAGGATACAAGTGGGATGGAGGAATCGGAGGAGAGATGGCTGGAGTGCTATGCAATAAGAGGGTGCAGATCAATCTAAATGGCAAAATCTATGGGATAGTAGTGAGACCAACTATGGTGTATGCTATGGAAACTGTGGCCCTGAGGAAAAATAACATCTTCAGGAAGGAGGTAGCGGAGACAGAAATGCTTAGATGGATGTGAGGTGTGACTAGAAAGGATCATCTGAGAAAGTCATGAATTTAGAAGCGAAGATACAGGAGGCAAAGTTTGAGATAGTTTGATCATGCGATGAGGAGGGAGGACGAATATGTGGGAAGAAAAATTATGCAGATGGATGTGCAGGGGAAGAGGAAGCGAGGGCAGCTAAAGAAGAGATGGAGGGCTGGTGGAAGAGGACTTGAGGATGAAGAACTTGGATGTGGTTACAGACCAAGACAGGAGGATGTGGAGGAGACCCACCAAAAACAGTGACTCCACTTAAGTGAGACAAGCTGCAAAAGAAGACTCAATGAGTAGTTCATAAAAGGTCTTTCAATCTTGTGAATGTGACTTCATGGAGAGATTGAGAGCAGTTGATGATGGGGAAGAGAGACTAACTGTAAGTGAGCAAGAGGTGTATAGGAAAGCCTTATTAACATAAAGCAAACTTTATGTTAATAAGGCTGTGGGAGCTGATAATATATCACCATGTATTCTGAAGGAATGTACCAGGAAGTCGACATCTATCTCGACATATTTTTTTAATATGAGTCTTGCATGGGTTCGAGTTCCAAAGGAGTGGAAAGAGGGCAAGATTGTATCACTTCATAAAAGAAGTGATAGAACTCAAGGCATCAAATTATAGGCCTATTCTGTGTGCCAGGTGTTTTGTTTAAGGTGTTGTAGAAACTGGTGAGAACTAGAATCCAAACTTGGGTTGAGAACAATTGTATTACCTTTGATGGACAGCATGGGTTTGCTGAAGGGAGGTCATATTTAAGTAATCAATTCACTTATTACAATAAGGGGATGGTTGCATTCAACAGAGGAGAGGGATGCACAGTAGTGTAATTAAATTTTGCAAAGGCTTTTAATAGATTACCGCATAATAAGTTGATGGTGAAACTAGAACAGATGGGGTTGGATATTAGATTAGTGTACTGGATCGGAGACTGGGTATCCAATAGATATCAGCAATTTGTGAATGGGGGAGCAATATCCTGGAAGAGGAAAGTCACTAGTGGTATGCCTCAGAGGTATGTATTAGAGTGATTGCTGTTTAACCTGTATGTTAATGATATTGGCGAAGATTTGGATGGAGATATTCAGTTGTTTGCAGATGATGCAAAGTTGGGACGAACTATGAAGAGTAGAGAAGATGTTGTGGCCTTACAAGAAGAACTGAATTAATTGTGAATGAGAACAGGAATGGAAATGTGAATTCAATTTTGCAAAATGTAAGGTTTTAAAATTTGGGAAACTAAGATAGGATATAGAACTTAAGCTTGGTGGGGATATATTGTTAGAGGTGGAGGAAATAAGAGATCATGAGGTGATAGGGAATAAGAATCTGTAATTAAGGGGACACACTGTCAAAATTGTGAGGATAACACAAAAAATTCTGGGAATGATGCAGAAGACATTGACTTATAGAAGGAGAATCTTGTTCCATTGTATGAGGCTCTGATTAGACTACACATGGACTACTGTCAGATTTGGTCACCTGGTTTTCAAAAGGATGAAGAGATGTTGGAAAGGGTCCAGAGGCAACTGATTATATTAGTTTCTGATCTCTGTAATATTGAATATAAGGAAAGGTTGAGAAGATGCAATTTACAGAGTCTAGTGAATAGAAAAAAGAGGGTTGATATGATAGAGACCTATAAGTTAGTAAGGGATTGTTAGAGGATTAATATTGCAGAGGTTTTACAGAAAACTGTGGGAGATCAGTGGAGAAACAGAAGTCATCCCTGGAAGCTGTATAAGGAGGATGTGAACAAAGGAGTGAGAAGCAGGTTTTTTGCATGCATTGTGAATGATTAGAAGGCCTTGCCTGAGAGGGTGGTGTCTGCATAGAATTTGAGTGTGTTTAAGTCATGGTATGATGAGCTGTGTGTATAACAAAAGGACCTCCTAGATGAGTCTTTGATTCCATGGGGGTCTTAGGATATTAATAATAGTAACTCCCACGATGAGTCCTTGACTCCATGGAGGTCTAGTGTGAATAATAATGTGCAGGCCTGCCTCTAACATTTCCAGAACCTGTGGAAAGAATGGAAATTGTGGCTAGCATACAATGTGTTTAAATATAAAAATGTTTTAAAGGAAGCTACAAACTGCAGAATAAAATATGTTTTGTCCTCTTACCTAGAAAACTTCTTTAGAATGACAAAATCAAAAAATAGGTTTAAACCTATGGTTTTTACACAATTGAAAATCTGAAATTATCCAATATCACTGCATGTAGTTATTATTGTGTGTGTCTATATGTTCTGTTAATTATTATTTCCCGACACCTCCAGGAAGTCCAAAGAATCATCGAGGGAGAGATCCTTAGGCTTTACTCTATCAATGTAGAACACATTTTTCTTATTTCTGCATCTTGAACCATACTTTTATAATGGATTGTATTAAGTTCTCCTCTGTATCACAAATTAACTTTCCAATATCTTTTTAACTATAGCCCCCAAATTTTCTATTGGGTTAATGTCAGGAGAGTGACCTGGCCACTGAAGCAACTGGATATTGTGATTTTTGAGGAGCTTTTTCACTTTTTTTGAAGTGTGCCATGGAGCAAAATCCTGTTGGAAGATGAGTTCTTTGTATTTCTGGATCTGTAGGATCATGCTTTTGTTTAATATTTTTATGTATTGTCACATTTCATCATACTGGCAACAGGCACATAAGTGATCCTGATCCATAAGGTGTAAAACAGCCCCAGAACATCTTTTTAACTGGGTGTTTTGCAGCTTCTTGAAGGTGGGCAAGAGACATCTTTTCTGTCACTGATTTGCAAACAGAGATTACTCACTCTCCTTAGATAAAGAAATGGCTCTCATCTGAAAATATGAACTTCTACCACTTCTCAACAATCTTTGTACACTTTTGCCCACTAGAGTCTTTTTTTTTTTCTACATAGCCATTATCAACAGCTTTTTGATATGTGGGCAGTCCCTGCTTCCAACAATCTTTAACGGACTGTCATGTCAGAAACATTAATCTGCTAAGTCTCTATTTAATCTACAGCAGACAATCTTAGATTCATTTTGTCCATAATGCAAAGCACATATCCTTATGGGTATGTATAATGCTATGCATTATGGAAAATATCACTACCCAGTTTCAACCTTTATTGAAATCTCATCAGTGGAACCCAGACCCAAAGGTGATACTAAGGTTGAAGTAATGCTGAAGTCATAATTTCTTATATGAGTAGCCAAAAGGTGTTACATCTTTTTATTAAAATACTCTGGATTAGAATTGGAAAAACTTCCAACATCATAGAGACAGTTAAAACGTGCAGCATTCAACCAAAATACTGAACTAAAACCAAAACGAAAATGATAAACTGAAACCCAAATCAAAAACTGGATGGAATTTCGGCTTGCTCAGATTAATTTGTTTACTACTGGAAAGCAAAAGGTGATCAGCATACTCATGAGCAGTACAAAATGCAAGTATGAAAGGTGACTAGTTGGTAAGAAATCAGATTACAAGAGAAAATTATCTAAGCAGACCAAAGTAAATACAAAAGAGTTTCTTCGTTATGCAGCAAGTAAGAGGAACAATTAGTATGGAGGGATGACTTTAATCAATGCTGCTGGTAGGAAGATGAGAGAGGCAGTATGGTGTGGCAGAGACAAAATTGAGGTAGATGACCAGGAGGTGTTCAGAATGTTGAAAAATATAAATGTGAATTGGATGGCACTTTTTGGGTGATTCTTTCACATCCAATTCTCCTAATACCTGCCTCCCTTCTATATATTGCATAGCATCCTTGACACCAGTATGATACACAATCATAAAGTGTTCATTGAATAATTCCACTAAATCCTTTATAATGTTCACTCTAATACCATGACTATGGCAGGTCAACCTGTCATAGTCATGGCATTAGCAGAATATAGCAGAATTCTCTTGAATTAACCTTGGCCAGACCAGCTAATCTCCTTTCACACTGCACCTTTTCTTTCTTTACAATGCTCATCACCTTCCTAGCCTGCATTATATACACTTCTTGGATCTGAATGGCACCAAATGTCTTTTACCTCTTCCATAGTATTTTTTTTTTCCACACAGGTTTCTTGATTTCACTGTTTATCCATTTCATTCCTATACTATTGACTCGTTTAATCCTTGATATGCAGTTATACACTGTTCTGTCATATACTGCCTTATGAATTTCCATGCTCTGTCAACATCTTTTCTGCGCAGCTAATCTGACTAACATACTGATGCTAGTTGACTAAAGAGTTCAGTGGCGCACTCAGGATTTAATCTTGGAGGGGGCCGAGCACTCAGGATTTAACCTTTGGGGGGGGAGGCCGAGTTGAGTAGACGATTTGCGAATATACACTACGCATCGCATACGACCTATGACTGAGCATCTGCGGTGATCAGTAATTCATAAGTAGTATAGAAATAGAAGACACGACACAACATAAATAAAAAAATGAATTTAAATTAGGAAAAGATTTCTGGAAAATTTTCTAGTGTTTTTTTCCTTTTCTTTGGGGGGTGCCCAGGCCCCTTTCCCCCCCCCCCTCTGGGTGCACCACTGAAAGAGTTTCCCATCATCACCCACCTTACAATTCCACATACATTCTTTTTTTCTGTAGACTTTTCTTGTTTCACCATTTCCCAAACAAGTATCTCATGATCACTCTCTCACCAAAAGGCAGCAGAGTTAATACCATTGACAGCTACATCTTGTGAAGTACAGCAATCACTTGATTAATGAACCTCCAATTTGTGCATTTTCGATCAGTGCGTCATTTTTTTTCGATACCCAAATTATATTAGTGCGCCTCTAAAATTCGATTAGTGCGCCTATATACATCTTAAAAATAAATGTTACAGATTTAAAAAAATTTCAATCTATACATTTTTTATGGCTAACTATTTTAAAAAATCACTTACCAGGATGAAATAATTTAGTTACCGATTTGAAACATTTTACAAAGTTAATTTTTAACGGCATACTACACTATTTCCATGTATACTATTTTCGAAATTTACGGTCAAAATTTGTATTCTGCTTTACATAGCATTTTTCAGATCATATTGCGTACAATTATTTTCCTTACTTTTTTATTTTAAATTATTTTCCTAACCTTTAATCATCAGTAAAAGAATTAGCAAGCAAAAAATAGATGTGTGAAAATGATTCGAAAAGTAATGTGATTGGAAGAAAAACTTGAAATAATAAAGAAAAATGAACAAGGTGAGTCCAGAGCAAAGATAGGACAAGAACACAAAAATGGGTGAATCAACTGCTGAATACAAAGAGAAAGGTAAGGCTGCTTCAAGTTCATCATGCATGCACTCGAAATCAAAGTATTATAATGACTGAATTAGAGAGACTTCTTTTTACATGGATCGAAGATTGTAACCAAAACCGGATCCAGCTAACACTTGCCTTATTAAATCAAAAGCATTAAGCCTCTTTGCAACCTTGAAAGAAAGAGCTATCAATGATGGAAAAGAAAAACAATTCCTCACTAGTGCTGGGTGATTTGAGCATTTCAAAAAGAGAAATAGCCTGCATAATGTTCTAATCATAGCCAAAGCTGCAAGTGCAGATAAGGAGATATCCAGAGATTTTGAAGAAAATTGTGTAAGAAGGGGACTATTGTGATCAACAAATATTTAATGTGAATGAAACCGGCATTTTTTTTGGAAGCGAATGCCTTCCAAGACTTTTCTAACCAAATCAGAGAAATCTCAGCCTGGTTATAAAGTCATAAAGGCGAATGAAATACTGCGAGCAATATGCAAGCCATTAGGAAGTACATTCTTCCACATTGTGCAAATGATTTTAGAGACTTTTCAAATGAATCTAGGTTAATTATATCTCATTCTGAGAAGTTAAGTGATTCTGACCTGCTAAATTTAGATGCACAGCGGTAAAATCCTGAAGAATATGAAGAAAATTTAATCACTGACAAGCACAAAGAGGTTTCACAGAAACAATTGAAAATAGTTTTCATACAATTGAAGTTTTTAAGCAGCAATGCTTAGAGACTGACCCTGGTGAAGAGAGAACCAGTAAAATTTGCAGAAGAGGCAATAGAGCCATACCGTCAGTTGTATGAAAAAAAGAAAACAAAATACCTGCCAAACTACGTTAGCTCAATTCTCTGTTATGAAACAGAATTATAAATTTATATTCTGAATATGTTTTATTGTCTTTCAGCTTCATGGTTTTTCTTTAACTAGGCCCCGAGACAAACCCTAATTCTTTTATAAAAAAAAAACTTAGCGGTCAAAAAAAAGAAATCTGAGGAACGAAATGTACATTTTTCTGTAGTTGCTTCGACCACGTGTTGCTTAATATGTTTATCCGTCAGAAATTCCAAAAACTCACTCTCCTTGTTCCCATATGCCATCCTCTCCTTCCATTCTATATTCCTGTAATTAAATTCTCCCATGAATATTACCTTCGTTTTACATATTCAATCAATTTTCCTAAACATTACACAATCCATATTCTTTACATTCCCTGCTCTATAACAGCATCTGATAATATATACTAGCATGTTAATTACAACTTCATACCATGCAGATTCAAAATCTAAACATGTAGTTTTAAACATCCACACTTTGTTAACACAGTTCCTCTGCAATCATTAACAGTACTCCCTGTCCTTGTTTCACTTTCAGATAAATCTGGATAATTGTATATTCTTTCATTTCTATTCCCAACGACACATTATCCTCACACAACTAAGTTTCACTTATATCAATTATTTTTGGTCATGCTGGATCAATCAATGCAACAAACTCAATTCCCTCATTTTCAATACTCCTCATATTTGTATACAAACATAACAATATCTGTGTGTGTTCGAGGCCATTCTTCCAGCACCGATATTCTCTATTCTAGCTATACTACACTATGTGGTATACAGAGACGTAGCTATACGTGTGTAGAGGCTTAAGTGCTGTGAGGACATCATGTTGGAGGCTTAATGGATTTTTTTACAACACTCAAAAAGAATTAAAATAGACTTTAATACTTCCTATATTTCGTCCTAGTCACTAGGACATCTACGGGGATTACAAGAAAATTACTGTAACATATGCACAAATAACAAACAATACTAAGCCCAACCACGTGGGTGACACTAAAGTCCTATCTAGGTAGAGCACCCTCTAAGGGCAGTAGTAGGTGGCCTGGAATGTAAGGTGGGAACTCTGGTGATGAGTGTTTCCCAAATCTTCGGAAGCTTAATGCACCCATATTTATTGAGATTTGGTTGGTTTTTGAGAGCTGCTGCTGCTTCTAAGAAAAGTCTCTCTTTCTTGAATTTGCTGTGGTGGAGCATGGTGGTTTTCTTCCATGATACTCTGTGGATGGTGTCCAAAACATGGTCAGCCAAGCCTGAATGGCCATAGTTGTGTTTGAAGATGTAAGACTTGTGTTCCTCTAGACAGATGGATGCTGATCTGCCTGTCTGTCCAAAGTACGCTAGCTTACAGGAACAGGGAACTTTGTAAACTCCAGGCAGAGAGAGAGGAGGGAGCTGATCTTTCGTAGAACGGATAAGGGTAGCCAGTTTGCGGTGGGGCTTATATGCTGTGTGTAGATTGTATTGTTTTAGTATCTTGGCTATATTTATCACAGTATCAAAAAAAAAAAAAAAAAAATCAACTCCTCCCCCAGTCCCCTTCCTTCTCGTCAACAAGATTTTAAAAATGCCATCACCATACCCTACATCCGTGGCACATCTGAAAAAATAGCCAAGATACTAAAACAATACAATCTACACACAGCATATAAGCCCCACCGCAAACTGGCTACCCTTATCCGTTCTACGAAAGATCAGCTCCCTCCTCTCTCTCTGCCTGGAGTTTACAAAGTACCCTGTTCCTGTAAGCTGGCATACTTTGGACAGACAGGCAGATCAGCATCCATCTGTCTAGAGGAACACAAGTCTTACATCTTCAAACACAACTATGGCCATTCAGGCTTTGCTGACCATGTTTTGGACACCACCCACAGAGTATCATGGAAGAAAACCACCATGCTCCACCACAGCAAATTCAAGAAAGAGAGACTTTTCTTAGAAGCAGCAGCAGCTCTCAAAAACCAACCAAATCTCAATAAATATGGGTGCATTAAGCTTCCGAAGATTTGGGAAACACTCATCACCAGAGTTCCCACCTTACATTCCAGACCACCTACTACTGCCCTTAGAGGGCGCTCTACCTAGATAGGACTTTAGTGTCACCCACGTGGTTGGGCTCAGTATTGTTTGTTATTTGTGCATATGTTACAGTAATTTTCTTGTAATCCCCGTAGATGTCCTAGTGACTAGGACGAAATATAGGAAGTATTAAAGTCTATTTTAATTCTTTTTGAGTGTTGTAAAAAAATCCATTAAGCCTCCAACATGATGAAAGACGTAGCTAGAGAGGAGCAGCACTTTGAACCTTTTTATATTTTTGCAGTTAATTCGAAAATACAGTCTCGAGAACTTATTTCCAAATATTGTAATACTACTGCAAATTTTTCTCACAATTGCTGTAAGAGTTGCTAGTTGTGAGCAGGGCCGGCCATCTGGGGGGTGCAGTGGGTGCAATGCACCCGGGGTCCACAATCGGGTGGGCACAATCAGTATACATTTGTGGAAACGTATTTTTTATTTTTTTTATTTTTTTCTTCCTCTAATTTTGCTTATAACTAAAGGGATTTCATCGACAGGAATTTAGGAGCTCCCAGTAATAATAATATCTCTGTGTTTCTCTATTATATTAGGGTTTTTGCTTAACCCTTTTGATGTGTTTATGCAGTGCATAAAAATTAACAAACATGATTTCATTTTTACCCTAAAAAGCCTGATTCATCATTAGTTTTTTTCTAATCTGTTACACATTTATATCATTTGGCTCGTTATCGAAACCGTTGAAAAAATATTTATTATATTCTTCATATATGGTTAGTCTAGAACAGGGGTGGACAACCCTTAACATGCCTGCCAAATGTGGCACGCCAATGGCTTTTTTTTTTTTTTTTTCTGGCACGCAACCCAGGGCTCATCTTAAAAAATAATTAAATAAAAAAATACATTTCAAACATCTTTGCTGACCGACACATATTTTAACTTAATATAATATAATTTTATTAAGTACAGCTATACCAAATAAAAATGCAATAATTAATTAAACTCTACCAACTGTTTCATAATAATAAGTAATAAGAAAATTAGAAACAAACATCCTATTTCCAAGCCATCAATATATCTCCGCAATATACTGACGTACAAGTTTTGTCCTTGTACATCAGACTCCTTTACCGTCATTTGATATATCTTTTCATGTTTCGTAAAGAACGTATCTGTTTTCTAAAGTGTATTTGGATTTTATTAAATCGTAAGTCATTAAAATATGGATTGGAAGTATTTATTGTCAATTAATATGTTTAACTTATTAGATATAAAAGCAAATTTCCTTTCAATTGATTTTCGGAAACTAAAGTTTTCAGTTTTTTTCATAAAATCCCCACATATATTGCAATTGCTATTTCCTGCCTAGAGAGCAGTTTCCTTGTGTGCATCCTACTCAAATAGCACCATCTGCTTTTCTATTATTTCAAGCAAAAATTAGCAGTAATTTACAAGACTTGAGATACTTAAGGAACAATCCTTCACGAATGACTAATGAACAGACAGCTATGGTACTAGGCCAGTAAAGATATGTGCATATATGATTGGTGCGGTATTAACAAAAGATCATGCGAGTCAAAGATAAAAGTCAGTAGACAATTTTTGAATTGAAATGCTAATTCTCTTCAACTAAATTCAATATCTGAAAGTGCCATAATAATATTCACTATATATTTTCTAGCTTTAACACATTTACAAATTTTAGCACTTTCTGTTGATTTTTATTGTTGCTCTGCATTTGAGCTGGAGGGACAAACTCCCACACATCTAATTTTTAGTGTTTGCCAGTGCAGCATATGGTTTTGCTTGTGGCTAAATAGCATAGTTTTTGGGGGAAGGGACATGCGATTCATTAGTTAGTGCCTTTATCCCAGCTGTCTCTAATTGCACTATTTGTTGAGAAATATATTACATAGACTGCAAATGTCTATGTAATATATAACATAGACATTTGCATATAACATAACAGGTCGTTTTATTGTATCACTGAATAAGGTACAATAAAACGACCTGCTTTTACTGGCGTCTGCAGATGTATTGGCTAGTATGGAAGGCGCGTGGTTTGCCAAGGGAAGCAAGTCACCATTGCCATGAGGTGAACGTGATTAAACTTTTTTTTTCTGTGCGAGGTTACGCGAAACTTTTCAATTTCTTTTTTTCACAAAGTAAAATCAGGGGTGCAAGTTATATGCGAGGACCAGTTATATTCCAATAAATACGATAAGTTATTTTTAAAGCTATATGAAATGTATTATCAATATTCAGAATTATGAAGTGTTGTCTGCACATGATTAGATCTCAACTACATTAGTTTCAACTTAGTTAATATTGATAGATAAGGATGAAACTGATGTATTGAAGTAAATAAACGAAAAAAATAAACACATTCCTTGAGTGTTTCTAAAATTTTGTAATATTGTAAAAAGTATGTATATATTTAGCTTTTTGTTAATTCATGGGATAAAAATATTGAATATTATTTACTTATTCGACAGGCAAAGCCTAATCCATAATGTCCATGCCAAGAAAGTATCTATCCCTCTGGGTGTCAAAAAAGGAAATCAGCAGAAAAGAAAAAAAGAAGAAAAGCAAAATATCAAAACGTCACACCTAGATTTGTTTTCATGGCTACAAAATAAATCTGACAACAAAATTGCTGCGATTCAAACTTCAACTGAAGAAGAAAACTCCAAACAAGCTACACAACTTTTCAACAAAAATGTAGAAACTGTGGGATTCGTCGAAAAAGACGTGTCTAATTATACAAACGTTTTGGATACAGCAAATAACAAAGAAAACAATAATAACGATGGTGATCAAATGAATATAAATGATCCAGGTTTGTGGCCAAATATTATAACTGATAAATTTAGATTATTTTGTGTTAAAACTGGATCTAAACAACATCATCAAGACGCATTCATTAAGAATGTTGAAGGTAGATCATTTTCTACATCATACTATTTTAAAAAAATGCCAAATGGTGAAACTCAGCTTCGCAGCTGGTTAGTTTACTCAAAAGCTCAAGACTCAGTATTTTGCTTTTGTTGTGTATTATTTTCCAAAAGAAAAGGAAAAGATCAATCAACACGATTTATATATGGTTTTAATAAATGGAGAAAACTGTCATCTGTAATTCGAGATCATGAGCTTCCTGTTGGTCACTTTAATTGTTTTATTGCTTGGAAAGAATTACTAAAAAGGCTTAATTTATGTTCGACTGTTGACAGAACAAATCAAATTAATATAAATAAAGAAACAGAACATCTAAAATCACTATTCCAAAGAATTGTAGATGTAATTCTATTTTTAGTCAAATTCGAGTCAAATCACATATCCAAATAGATTGTGCTCCTGATATTCCTCACAAGGAACAAACTTCAATAATTATTAGATATGTAAATTTTGTAGACAAAAAATTAATTATAAATGAGTCATTTACAGGATTTATTGAAGTAACTGATGTGACTGGTGAAGGACTAGCAAATTCGCTTTTAAAAAGAATAGGTGAGCTTGATTTAGATATTATGAATTGTGGAGGGCAAGCATAAGACAATGGTAGCAATATGAAGGGAACATATAAAGGCGTACAATCTAGAATAATTAGTTTCAACCTTCATGCAATTTATGTACCTTGCTTATCACATTCTTTTAATTTGATAATTTGTGATGCTGCTTCCAGTAGTATATAAATTAAAATTTTTTTCGGAATATTGCAACATTTATACTGTGTATTTTCTGCATCTACAAAAAGGTGGGAAATTATACAAAAGCATTTAAATATTACGCTTAAACCATTATGTGATACTCGATGGGAAGCCAAAATAGACGCAGTCAAAGCAGTGTATACACAGTTTGAACAAACTTATAATGCCTTAGAAGAATTTATTGGTGCAATTAACGATAACACAGCAGTATCCGAAGCTAAAGGTCTACTAGATCCATTACAAGAAATGTCATTTATTTTAAGCTTATCGGTGTGGTTTACAATATTGTCAAAAATTAATAGTATCAACAAACTATTTCAAGCAAAAACAATTGTTCTTGACTCTGCTTTTAATTTAGTGAATAAAATTAAAAATGAAATCCAAAATTTAAGATCAAAATTTAACACATTTTTAGACAACGCAAAAATGATAGCACGAAACTTGAATATTTCCGAAGACTTCCCTCAAAAAAAATTCGAAAAAGAAAAAGATTATTTTCTGAACTAGCAGAAGATGAAGTTTTACTAAACCCGGTAGAGGAATTTAGATGTCACTCTTTCAACGTTGTGATTGATACTGTTATTGTACAAATAGATGAGCGATTTAAAAATATACTCAATGTTATTTCTTATTTTAAATTAATCACTGATATAAAAACATTAGAAAAAATGAACTAAAAAACTGCTCAAGGGATTTTGTAAAATATTATACTAAAGATGTAAATGAAGACTTAATCCAGGAAATTGATTTGTTACGAGAATTGATCTTGGACCGAAAAAAATGTAAATAACACGCAAGACGTATTGCAATATATATTAAATAATAGTTATAATGAACTATTTCCAAATGTACTAACTGTATTGAAAATTTTCTTTACGTTACCTTGCTGTAGTAACTGGTAACTTACGTTACCAGTTACTACAGCAAGTGCAGAGCGAGATTTTTGAGATTTTGTAAGTGGGGCAACTTTTGTTTGTGTTAAATATTTATTTATTTTAATTATTTAATACTTTTGTTTTGTCTTCAGTAAACATTATGTTAACCTGTTATATTTCGAATTTGTTTTTTTGTTTTACTGTGCCAAAATCATTTGCAGGTAAGAGGTTTTACAATACGTTTATTTCGAATCCTTTAATTTTTACCTTTGAAAAATATTTTAGGGCCCCAAAAGGTTTCTTGCACCTGGGCCCCTTTATAGAGAAGGCCGACCCTGGTTGTGAGAGGAGTTTTTCTAAATAAAATAGATTAAGAATTACCTACATTATTATGAAATAGACTTCGCCAATGTCATCGACGAATTTGTTCAACATCGAGAATGTTGAAATTAAAGTTTTACTTCAAAAATAGACATAGTGTTTTAATTTATTTCCCTATAAGTCGTTTTGACTTTTTGTAGTATTTCTGGTGTGTAATGAAAGGGGCGGAACACTCAGGGAATGCCCCGGGCAGCAAAACCTCTAGCTACACCACTGGTGGTATATACATGTCACAGAGAATTTTCCTGGATTTTGGACTAAAATTCTGGCTTATATGCCTTTTTCTTTACCAACCATGTTATCATAGGCTTGCTGTCAACAATCTTTTAAATAATGCCTACAATTGAAAAGTAGTGTTTCTAGCATCCACTTTTCAAAACCTACATTTTTTGCAATATATGTATAACCATTGAAATGGATGTTAATTTCAACTTCTCTCTTTTGATTTTCTGGTCATTCATTTTTGCAGCTTCTATATATAATAAATGTTAGTTATTCAACATGCTTTTGTTCCAGGTATAACGTGTTCCTGGTTGGAAGTAAATTCTATTCAATATTTACGTTTTCTTTTTTTTTTAAATTTTATGTATGATTTCTTGTCTCACTTTATTGCCCATTAAATTAATAATGTTGATTTAAATTCTCCATCCCAAATAAAATTTGTGTGTTTCCTGTAAATGTCACAAAAAAGCATCATTATACTTGCTAAATATTGCTTACATAATGTTATTTTAAGAACAATATATGAATGACAATATTGGCATTTACTTGACTTTCTTTAACGTCATTGATTGTTTGCTGTTTATTCTGCTTTCCCTCCCCTCCACACCACCCATTCTAGTAACTGTAGTGCTTTTTATGTGCAAGTGACATTGTGTGTTCTTTTAATCGAGAAACAAAGTGATTCCAGATACACGCATACTTTCGTTAGCTAAAGCTGATTTTGAAGATTAGTTGTGAAACATTTGACAATAGTAAGAAAAATGCATCATCTTTGAATGGGGAACATAAAAGTAAATTTATTATTATTATTATTATTATTATTACATGACATCTCCAGGGAGACCAAAGAATCATCGAGGGAGGGCACCTACTCTACAACTCACTGTCTCTACTCAATCCAACAACAAACCGCAACTACACCAATACCATCTACTGCCCACCACCACTAGTATTTTCATAGAAATCTTCTTGTAAGGCCACAACATCTTCACTACTCTTCATGGTTTGTCCCAACTTTGCATCATCTGGAAACAACTGAATATCTCCATCCAAATCTTCACCAATATCTTTAATATACGAGTTAAACAGTAATGGCCCTAAAACAGAACCCTGAGGAACTCCACTAGTGACTTTCCTTTTCTTGGATAACGCTCTCCCCCCCATACACAACTTGTTGATGCCTATCAGATAGCCAGTCTCCAATCCAATGCACTAGTCTAATATCCAACCCCATCTGCTCTAGTTTGACTGTCAAATTATCATGAGGTACTCTATCAAAAGACTTTGCGAAATCCAAGTACATTACTGTGTATCCTACTCCTCTGTCCAAGAAAGCAGTCACTTTATTGTAATAAGTAAGTAGATTACTAAAACATGACCTTGCTTTAGCTAATCCATGCTGTCCATCAGATATAATACCATTGACTAAATTTAACACACATGAACCACAGTTGTAGGTTTTTTTTTATTACATAAATATTTCGTCCTAGGTATCTTAGGACATCATCAGTACAGTAGAACAATACTGTTCTACTGTACTGATGATGATGAACAAAGGATAGGGTGCATACGTACAATGGAATCCAAATTGTGTACAGTGACGCATTGCAGCCAGAACTTAAATTAAATTAAATTGAATTAAATTAATTTAATTAAATTAGAATTAAATTACAATTACGTTATTTTGTGTAGCTCAGTGGATGTGGCGTTTGCACACCACCGCGCTTGGCCGCACGAAGGAAGTCTTGGTTTCGAATCTAGTCGGCGACTAGAGGAAATTTTTCTAAGCCTTTTTTCGACCGGTTCCCGAGTTAGTCGATCTCTGGCACGGGCAAGCAGGTTTTTCCTCCTGGAAACTCGGGTTTTTCGTCCTGTAAACTCAAGAAAATCGACCGTAGAACCCACATTATTTCAGACATTAAATATATTGTGTTAGGGTTAGGGACCACGAGATGGCGGCACATTTGAGCCGTCTCTCTTCACTGCGTACCGCTTAATTAGTGATAGCCTTGGGCCATCTGTCTCTGATTGGGTACCAGTGGAGATTGAACTGCCCACTCAGTCTCCAAAAGTTAGATAGGGCTAAATGGCCTCGCCTACTCCCGTATATACGGGAATAAAAAGGCGTTAGCTGATTTTTTTTATTTTTTTTTTATTTTTACACAATTTTGTATGACAATTTCCCATTCTTTAGGGATGGCAAGAACATCATTGCGGTTTAGATTTGGTCTGTGAAGTAGGGCTTCAGCACTTTCTTTATATAAGAGTTCATATTTATATGAAGATCTGTGTAGGAGTTTTGTCTTTTCCCAGTGGATCTTTTGGTTTGAACTCCGTGTCGAGCGTGGGCTGATTTTTGCAGTTTGATGAGGCGGTATTGTCTTGATGCTCCGAAATGTGTTTAAAAACTGATCTGCCTGTCTGTCCATGATAAGAGAGTTTAGAAGGAGGTTCCAAGAGCATGGAACCTCATATTCGCCAGGTAGTAGCATAGGTGAAAGTTTGTCTTTAGGTGAAGGTAACAAGTTGTGGATCTGGTTGATGGGTTTGCAGGTGGCAGCAAGATTGTATTTCTTCATAATTTTTGAGAGCCATTCGGAGATGCCTTTGATATAAGGTATGGGAATCCTATGGGATTGTTCTTGTCTAGGTTAATGTGTGGAGAAGTTGTTGATTATTTTTTGAGTCGTTTAGAGATTGTATCCATTTAGAGTGGCTGTGTTTTTGATTATTTCCAATTCTTGTTTTAGAGAATCCTCGGAGGAGTAAAATCTGTGTGCTCTGGTTACCAATGATTTAATGATGCCAAATTTTTGAGAGGGATGATGAGCAGAAGTATGGTGAATGTAGAAACCTGAAAATGTAGGCTTGTAATAGACAGAGGTAGATATGGAACTGTCTTCTTTTCTTTGGATGTGTAAATCCAGAAAGCGGATGCCTCGTGGGGATTCTTTTTCTAATATAAATTTGATGCATAGATGAAGAAAGTTGATTTTATCTGAAAAGTGAAGTAGCTCTTGTTCGGAATGACTCCAGACTGCTAAGATATCATCGACATGTCGAAGCCAGAGTTTTGGTTTGGGTTTAAATGCGAGAATTTTTTCTTCAAGATGTTCTGTAAACAGGTCTGCCAAGTTGGGTGACCCCGTTGCTGTTCCCTCTTCTTTCTTGTAGATTTTTCCTTTCCATGTGAAGTAACCGGAAGTGATAACAAATTCGAAAATTTCAATAATATCCGATGGAAATTTTTGATTTAACAGGTCTACAGTTTCTTTATGGGGGATATTGGTGAAGAGAGAGACAATGTCGAAGCTAATTAGCATGTCAGTTTTCAGCAGTTGAAATTCTTTTATTTTGGCATGAAATTGTGTGGAATTTTTTATTGAAGTGGTTGAATGGCCTATGTGGAGACGGAGAAGGTTGGATAAGAATTTTGATAACTTGTAAGTCTGGCTGCTAATTGCATCAACGACAAGTGTGAGTGGGACATTGTTCTTGTGAAGCTTGGGTAAGCCATATATTCTCTGAGGTCTAGCATGGTATGTCTTGAGTTTTTTTAAAGTTTCTTCATCTAGCGACTTTGTTTCATCGAGTAACTTGTTCAGTTTCTTCAGCTATCTTTTTGTGGGATCATAGTCAAGTTTTGCATAAGTATTTCGGTCTAGGAGTAATAATAGATTCATTTTTCGGTGATATGATTATTAATGTCTTAAAAAAATCGGGGATCAAAGCTTTCGATGAAAGCAATATTAACCCACAGAAAAAATACCTTAACCTGTTAAATCGATCTAAGAAAAATATCAATAAATTACCGACCGAAAAATGGGTGGTTAACTTATCTAATCGCCCACTAACAGAAGATGAATTAAATGTCCTTACAAGAGGCAATAAGTTTGCCACTCCACCTAAACGTCTCTCATATCTAGATTTCATACACAATATTGAAAGGAACATCAGCCGCCTTCCCAGTATTGAAGCCAACAAACTTCGTTTTGAAATAGCAAAAATAATTTTCCATGCGCCAAACCTTCTGTCTTAAACATTCCACCTTCAGAATTGAAGGCTTTTACTTCCTGAAAACATAATGAAAACATAATCATCACTAGAGCCGACAAAGGAAATACCACAGTGGTTCTTGATACTGTTTCATATGACTGAAAAATGAATCTATTACTCCATGACCAAAATACTTATGCAAAACTTGACTATGATCCCACAAAAAGACAGCTGAAGAAACTGAACAAGTTAGTCGATGAAACATAGTCGTTAGATGAAGAAACTTAAAAAAAAATTGAAGACATACCATGCTAGACCTCCGAGAATATACGGTTTACCCAAGCTTCACAAGAATAACGTCATTGTATTATTTATAAACACAAACAATATTTAAATTTTTCATTTTTTCCATGGGTGGTGCTGCAGTGTTGCAGAGCTTATGTATGGGTCGCCACTGATACAATCTCAAAACAACTAAAAAAATCATCAGCAACTTCTCCACACATCAACCTACACAAGAACAGGCTCATAGGATTCCCATACCTTATATCAAAGGCATCTCCGAATGGCTCTCGAAAATTATGAAGAAATACGATCTTGCTGCCACCTGCAAACCCATCAACCAGATCCACAACTTGTTACCTTCGCCTAAAGAAAAACTTTCATCTATGCTACTACCTGGTGTATACGAGGTTCCATGCTCCTGTAAACCCGCTTATTATGGACAGACAGGCAAATCAGTTTTTAAACGCATTTTGGAACATCAAGACCATATCTGCCTCATCAAACCAAAAAGTCAGCCCTCGCTCAACACAGAGTTGAAAACCCAAACCACAAGATCCACTGGGAAAAGACAAAACTCCTACACAGATCTTCATATAAATAGGAACGCTTATATAAAGAAAGTGCTGAAGACCTACTTCACAGACCAAATCTAAACCGCAATGATGTTCTTGCCATCCCTAAAGAATGGGAAATTGTCATACAAAATTGTGTAAAATAACTTAATTGTAATTTAATTCTAATTTAATTAAATTAATTTAATTCAATTTAATTTAAGTTCAGGCTGCAATGCGCCACTGCATGCAATTTGGATTCCATTGCACGTACGCACCCTAGTACGCACCCTTTGTAACATTCCTAGTATTGTTCTCTGTACTGATTATGTTCTAAGATACCTAGGACGAAATATTTATGTAATAAATAAAAAACCTACTACTGTGGTTCACTAAATTTATGTGTTAAATTTAGTCATGAATTCGCCACAAGTTTCTCTATATAATCAAATACCATTGTTGTCAACCCAACTCTGGATCCTAGTTCTCACAAGCTTATCCAACAACTTAACCACAACACTTGATCGAACTTCATAAAGAGTTCGATCAACTCTTTATGAAGTGGCACAATCTTTCCCTTCTTCCACTCCTTAGGAACATGACCGAGTGCAAAACTCGTATTAAAAAAATATGTCAAGGCAGGTGTCAACTCCCTTGCACATTCCTTTAGAATACACGGTGATATATTATCAAGCCCCACAGCCTTATTTTCATCTAGTTTACTCAACTCCCCCATACACCTCTTGCTCATTTACAGTCAATCTCTCCTCCCCATCATCAACTGCTCTCTATCCTACCATAATCGTTCTTTCTTTTGCTGGCTACATATCAAAAGAATTCCTTAGAATTCTTTTTGTCTTCATTACCTAACTGTTGTTCATACCTCTCTTTAGCTATCCTCACCAACCAAGTCACCCTCCTTGTCTGGTCTTTGCAGCCCTCATGGAATTGGTTATTTCCACTTTTCTTATTCTGCCTCCACAATGCCCTTTTATCTTGTATTATCACATGCTTAATCTCTTTATTCATCCATCTCACTCCTACCTGATTTAACCTTCTCACCCTTGGAATACATTCAGACACTGCATCTATTAGATAGTTTTTGAAAATCCTGCAAGCTGCATTAATCTCTTTTCCAACAAACTCCTCATTCCGTGCTACAGCTGCAAGCTGTCTCCTGAGCTCTTCATAATCACCCCCTTTTAGATCCACATATACCCTTTTGTCACAGAGGTCCTCACACTGCTGGCAACCACCAAGGTTATGGTCACGCTCATCAATTGGTGCATGGTTTGACACCTTATTTATAATTACATCTTCTAAAGAGATGACCAAATCTAAGACCCTCCATCCTCGTGTGCTCTCTGTTACATACTGTATCAGAGGTGTATGATGCTATGTAATAAAGGCAAGGGGTCACTACCCATTAAAGGCAAGATGCTATGCATTTAATGCATAGCATCATACATCTCCTCATGGAGATGGGCTTTGCATTAACGGTAAATATTAAGAATAGTGATCAGAGCTTATTCTACCTTTACCACGAGTTACCCAGACTTGCACTACTTTGCGGGTCACCTAGACGAACTACGTGCAGGTGAAAACTTGACTTATTTGTCTGTTTGCTTACTTGGGAAATGGAGTAAAACCAAGTTTAAAATAGCTTGGCATCTTTAGCATATATTATACCCAAGGTAAAAAACTTTCTTAATTAAAATGAATTAAATTGGATTAAAAATTAAAATGTAATTATATTCAAAATGCATGAAATTTTAATACATCTTCATCAAAAAATGTAAATTAAAGCAAATGGAAAAATAAAAATAAAAAAAATTCTTTTTTTTACATTTACTTTAATTTACAATGGGTCGTGATGTTCCAATACTGAGCACCTGATCTCAGGTGACAGAGGCATGCAGATGTTCTAATTGCCAAGAGCCATTGTGACTCACATGAATGATTGACTGACAGAATTAGGTGCATTCAGAAATTCTGTTTTTTATACCTGTATTCGATACAAGATAAGGTGATTCACTTGGTTGTGTATGTTGTTTTTAAAAATTATTTTATGTGATCTGATTGTGAATATTTCATTTTTTTTATCTCTTATCTAATAATTTTTTTGTGTGTCTGTAATAAGCACTAAACTTCATGCTTTGAAATTTAGGCCAATCGGTATTTCTAGAATTGTGTTCTAAAGTCATGGAGAGGTAAGTGAGGTTCAACTGGGCCAAAATTAAGACACACTGCTAAAAGGAAGATCATGTTTTACCACTTACTTACTATAACAATCTGACAAATGCATTGAACAAGGGAGTGCATACAGAGTGGTAGATTTAGATTTTACCAAGGACTTTGGTAGATTGCCATTTGACAACTTGGTAATTAAACTGGAATGAATAGGGCTGTTAGTGCTTTTTCCTGTACTGGGTACATCTTTCTTTGAAATGCTGCTAATATTTACCTATGTTTTCATATAGCAAATTAAATAAAATTAAGCCATTAATAGTGTTAGCAACGTTTCTTACCACAACCATATTCCATTCTCCAGTCAGGTAGAATTTCCCCAATGGCTTCTTCACATGCCTGAACATAGGTTTCTATTGCCTGGCACTTACAGTTAGTGCTGCTGTTATCTTGTTGCAAACAGTTGCAGACTGAGGAAATGCAGGATTCTATATAACTTTCAACTTTTACAGCTGGAGCACAGTTCTTAAGCAAGGGTTGCCTATGGGAATAATTAATGTAAAGATATAAAACTCAACAAAGAATAAAATATCTATTAACATGATCACACTGGTGAAACATATACAGGTATAATTAATTATTTTAACTGGAAAGCATACTATATTCAGTATTTAATATTTCTTTCCTTAAATGTAGTGACTACAGACATTCTTCTAGGATAGTCAGAGTACGCTTTGCTTGATTGCAATGCCCAGGACTAAACATCAGAACTCTAAAATAATCACAAAAACTAATCTGGTGAACACATTGTAGAATATACATGGCATAGCTGGTCTGCAACATCAATCCTCTGCTTACTTTCATGTTGGTAAGGCCATTAGCAGCCTGTTGCTCCCTGTATATATATACCTGAAATTATACCTGTATATACACCATGAAAATTAAAGTATCCCTGTTTAAGGGCTTGTACTGCGCTACCAGTGGTCCAAATACTACAAAACTTTGCAGGAATACATTGCGCATCAAGTGATATCTGAGAAAAAAAAATTGTTGTCCATCAGCATTATACAAATCCTTCTTTCTGTCAAACTCAGACCACAGTTTCACAAACCATACATCATTATTACTGCACAACCTACATATTGATTCATGTACTATGATTGTCTCCTCCTCAGTTTGATTTTATATCATCATGGCAGGAGACTGGCTGGGACGTAAGAGTAGCAGAAGAAACTGGCGGCGTATGCATGTAGCATTAACAGAATGGAATTTCTAGAATTCTTCACGGACAAATGTCTTAGGCAACATGTAATAGAAGGAACACGAGATTCAAGAGTTTTGCATTTGGACATAGCATCAGAAGGGCTGATTATAACTGAGATTGCATCTCTTCCCCTAGTTCGAGAGAATGTCACCATGTGGTTTTGACTTGGTAGATGAACAGACATGCAGGAGTATCAAAGAGAAGGGAATACATGTGGAATTATAAAGTGGGTGATTATAATAGTCTTAGATTTCAACTTGTGGCAGTTCCATGGAGAGAGAAATTGGAAGGGCATGATATCATTAGTGCTTGGGAAATTATGAAGGAATATTTGTTAGCAGCAATAGTAAGCTGTATTCCATGAGTGAAGAAAAAGAAACTGGATTTATGACTTCCTAAGAAATAGAACAATTTGAGTTAGAATAAATAATACCTTTTTGAAGAAAGTGAAAATAAGACAGGGACTCCCTCAAGGCAGCATTTTGAGCCCACTACTTTTTTCCATTTACTTAAACAACTTCGATAAAAATATAAATAAAGAAACAAATATAGCTGCATAAAGGAGGTTCCACGACTGCTGTTGCAAATTACCAACCGATCAGCATATCAGGAGTCATTGTTAAGGTCTTGGAAAAAGTATTTAAGAGAAAAATATAGGAATAGATGGATGGCAATGGGATACTGTATGGGGGACAGCATGGTTTTGTGAAGGGTAGATTGTGCCTCAGTAACTTGCTCATGTTTTATAACACAGTGACAGCTGAACTGGATAAGGGTAATGGGTTTATAGTGATTCTACTGGACCTTGCCAAGGTGGTAAGTGGTATCCTTAACATGTGGTATCCTTTGACAGGATACCATATGTTAATCTAATCAGTAAACTGGAGCAGATGGGGATGGATATAGGGTTGGTCAGATGGATAGGAGGGTGGTTGATGGAGAGATACCAGAGAGCGGTTTATTCAGGAGTGGAGTCCAAAAGATGGCTTGTGACTAGTGGTGTGCGGCAGGGTTCTGTTCTTGGACCACTACTTTTCAATTTGTTCATTAACGATATAGGAAAGGATCTGAGAGGGAGTGTTCACTGTTTGCTGATGATGCAAAGTTGGGTAGAGCAATAGTGAATGCACGTGATGTCAAAATTTTGCAGGATGATTTGGATAGACGGGAGGACTGGGCTAAGGAGAATGGATGTCAATTTAATGTGGCAAAATGTAAGGTTATGCATTTTGGGGTGAAAAGATTAGCAGCAGAATACCACATTGGTGGAACTGTACTCCAGGAGATTGACGAGGCCATGGATTTGGAGGTGTTGGTGAATAGGGAGTTGAAGTTTAGGGTGCACATTGCAAAAGTGGATAAATCAGCTTATCAAATCACTTAGTTACTGAAGAATACTTTAACGAGTAGAGACAAGCCAGTTATTGTTCCTCTGTATCGAGCCTTGATAAGATCCCATCTTGACTACTGTGCCCAGATTTGGGTGCCAGGGTTTCTTCTTGATGGGGAGAAGGC
Organism: Typopeltis vanoorti; assembly: GCF_054136105.1. Taxonomy (NCBI): domain Eukaryota; kingdom Metazoa; phylum Arthropoda; class Arachnida; order Uropygi; family Thelyphonidae; genus Typopeltis; species Typopeltis vanoorti. The sequence goes on along the minus strand of NC_143570.1, from coordinate 64,469,706 downwards.
GGAGAGGATCCAGAGGCGAGTGACCAAGATGATAGCAGGTCTATGGAATGAACCTTATGAGAACAGGTTGAAGATTTGTGGGTTGCAGAAATTGGTTGATAGACAGAAAAGGGGTAATATGATTGAGACATTCAAATTACTGAAGGGTTTCTATAAGATTAATTCAGAGGATATTTATGAAAACAGGACTGGCGGTGGGAGGACTAGGGGCCATCCATGGGAACTGGGCAAGAGTGTGGTTAGCAAGGGTGTTAGAGCTAGGTTTCTTACTTGGAGAGTGGTAAATGAGTGGAATAAGCTGCCAGAGTCTGTTGTGGGTGCCATGACTGTGAATGAGTTCAAGGCAAAATATGACAGATACTGTGTGAATCTTGAATGGGAGGCACTAAACATCATGTCAAGAACATGATGTTTAGGGCCTCCCTCAATGAGTCAAAGAACTTTTGGAGTTGCCCGTAATAATAATAATAATAATAATAGCTATGCTTGCCAATGATTTGGTCCTATTCTCAGATCACAACAACCTAGAAACAGGAGAAGGTCACTTACACAAAGCCACTGAAAGTTTAACTACATAATGTGAAAACCAAAAAATCAAAATTAACCCTACTAAATCAGAAATTTGTGTATTTACCATTAATAACCAGTCAGAAAGTGGAGACCAAATATTAAGCTAAACAGTCAACTAATTACATTTAATGAAACCCCCTAATACCTTGGAGTTACTCTGGATCCATCACTAAGCTTCAATATACTTATCAACAATGTTGCAGTCAGAGCAAAAAGAAGACTAAATATCATGAAAAGTATCTCAGGTAAAGAGTAGGGAACAGATGCTAAAACCTTAAAAGTCACATACACATTTATTACCCGACCCATAATGGAATATGCTTTGCCTATCGAGATGCAAATATAATGTCACAAACCAGTTTAGACAAACTTATAAAAATTCAGAAAAATGCAGCAAGAATCATATGTGGACTAAGGAATACAACTCCTGGAAAAATATCAGAATTCAAATCCAACCTCGTTCCTTTAAAAATTAGGTGGCAAGAAAATCTTACTAAATTGGTAGAAAAAAGAGCTAACTTTGCACATCATAGAACAAGTGAACTTTTAAAAATTGGCAACCAACAAACAGAATAAAGAAAAAATCAACAATACATGAAATCATGGAAAATAAAATTCCCTTGGATTGTCCAAATAAAATAGCCAACTACCCAGCATTTCCTCCAAATCAAGACAGGGAAAATATATTATCAACTTTGAAATAAGGAAACATGAGAAAACAAGACTAGAAAATCCTGAAATCTTGAGATCATTAGCTCTTTCAAAAATAATGGAATATGGACCTGACTCAATAAAGATCTATGCAGATGGATCCAAAAATCCAAATGGCAATTCTGGGAGTTGCATACTCATCTATGGCTCTCAAAATATAGAACTAAATACAACTAACACTATCGAATGCAACTCATACCATGCAAAATTAATGGCCATTAACACAGCACTGCTACATTCGGATAAACAAAGCCCAAAGGAATTTATATTTTTCATGGATTCCTTAGCAGCCCTTCAGGCTATTAAGAACTGCTACACTAGCCATTAAGAAATACTTAGAGACATAGCAAAAAGCATAAACAAACTACATAAGGATTCCAAAATAATTTTCCAATGGATCCCATCCAATGTGGGATTAAAGGGAAATGAAACTGCAGATGAAGTAGCAAAAATGGCTGCAACATCAAGTGATACCACAGATTTCAATCTTTTTAAAACCACTCAAAAAGAAAACATAAATGAGCGATTCTCCAGGACATGACTCTCACTGGTATTCAGCAAAAAAACCAGGAGCTACCATTAACTCCAAGTTTAATCGCTGTGCCACTACCATGATCTTTTGCCTCAAGACTGGCCACACAAGACCAATCAACTTTAGCAATGGCATAAAAGTCTTTCCTGGTGTTGTACCACCTTACCTCAGTCCTGAAGATACTTTCAGGCACAATCTTTGCTTGCTCACACTTGGATAAAGGATTAAACTAAATTTATTATAATCTAACCAAGTGAAAAATATACTTTCGACATCTTTCTCTAAATCCAGAGTAATTTAATATAAAGGTGGCACACTGTTTGGCAACTCTTATAGGTAGAGAGGACTTTCCTAATGCTTCTGCCTGGTATCTCCACTTGGGCCTGGCTCCCACTGAAGAGACTTCAATAAAGGTCAAAACTAGTCTGGGTAGTGGCCCTTTCCTTAATGCATAACCATTATACATATCTGCAAGGAGATGTGTTTTTGCATTATGGGAGATACTGAGATAGGAGTGATGTTAGCTTGCTCCATCTTTGCAATGAGTTGCCTGGTGTTGTACCACCTTACCCCAGTCCTGAAGATACTTTCAGGGGCAAACTTTGTTTGCTCACACTTGGATAAAGGATTAAACTAAATTTATTATTACTTGCTTTAGTAATATGATGGCCTTTTATAATAACGCAAGAAAAGTGGTTGATGAGGGAAAGGGATATACTGCCATTGTTTGGGATTTTGCAAAGGTACATGACAGGGTGCCGCATGATAAGCTGATGTTTACGTTACAGCACATGGGTTTAGATGCCAGGTTAGTCAACTGGATTCAGGATTGGTTAAATGACAGGTATTAGAGAGTTGTGTATAGTGCAGTATGAAGAAGGCAGAAGGTTACAAGTGAGGTCCCACACTTGTAATAGTACTGGGGCCTATATTGTTTAACCTTTATACCATTGACATTGTTAATGGATTGCAGAGGGATATTAAGTTGTTTATAGATGATATTAAGCTATTAAGGGTTATTAGTAATAGTGAAGATGTGGCAGACCTACAAGAGGATTTGAATAATCTAGAGAGAAGGGCAAATGAATGGTGGTTTCAGTTTAATGCAGCAAAATGTAAACTCTTGAAGTTTGGGATACATCGATGGAAGACTGCATACTCTGTTGGCGGAACAGTACTGATAGAGTATAACAACACGAATGGTCAATTGATTCGAAGAGTGGTATGATAAACTGTGTTTTCTAGGAAGGACCTCCCATAAAGAGTCTTTTGACTCCATGGAGGCCTGAATCATCATAATAATAATAACCTTCTCACTCTTTATTTGGATATTGTCGAACAACTTCTTTACATCCTCCCTTCATAGAATACTTCTCACCTCTCAGATCATTAGTGTCAATGAAGACAATTAGTTCTTTCACCTTACCTTTATATGTTTGGATGGCATTAATAATATCATAATTTTTGTGCCAAATTTTGAGTCATGTGGCTTTCACAGAATTTGAAGCAATTCTGTATGAATGTTATTGAATAATCTGGAAGAAGAGAGGGAAGAAAAATAAACTACTCTCATGATTTGTGGGAGAGAGTGTGAATAAAGGACAGGTTTCAGATTTCTTTATCTTTACTTCTTATTAATATTATTATACTTGTATCTTCTTGGAATCAGAAGACTCATTGTGGGATACCCCCTCGCACTAATCATTATTCACCTAATACCTATCACGGCTCTCTTTAAACTCATTCAACGCCAAGGTACTCCAAATGCCTCTGCTCACACATTCGGGACTGTCTAAGCAAACATCTAGTCTATACATCTTTACTAACCTCAGTTTTATTTGCAAGGTTGCATGACCCCTAGTTGTAATGTAATGAAAAATTTCTTTTGTATCAGTCTTATACAACCACTTTAATAACATAAGATTCTATCATGTGCCCTCTTTTCCACCTATTAGTTGAACTTTGCAACCCACACATATCTTCGTTCTGTCTTTATAGAGTACATTAAACAAGTAACCAAAAGAAATGAGTCAAGACAGTGGAACTGACTTGCCACAAGGTTGGCTACTCATTTCTGGATAATAACACCACTTTCTTATCCCCAAGAAACTCAGGTGACCAAATATGTATATATTAGTCAAGATGTAGCTATATCATAAGCTTATAAAAAGAGATTTTAACCTCTCTATCTGTACTTTAAAATGTATTAATATCCAAGCAGTGGCGGCCCGTGAAGTTTTAAGTGGGGTTATTGCCTATACAAAATATTTTTTAAAAAATTATTTTTTTCCTAATCAGTAACCAATTTATTAATAAATAAATCTGTATTAATTTTTTAAAAATTATTTTGTTATTATTATAGGCAGATTCTTTTTTTCCTAATCAGTAACCAATTTATTAATAAATAAATCTACAGATTTATTTATTAATAAATTGGTTACTGGTTAGAAAAAAAAAAGAATTTTTTAAAAATTATTTTGTTTAGGCAGCACCCTTACTTGAAACTTCACAGGTCGCCACTATATCCAAGTAATCCTTTGAGTTATATAGCCAACTTTTGCAATATGCCCTCTGAATTTCTCTCTGTCCACTATCATTCCTTATATCCATCAGTTAATCATTTTTCTCCAGTCCAGTGTCATCAATGTAATACACATTATGAAATATTTTCATTCCAAAGTACCTATACTTACACTTTGCCACATTAAACTGATAACCATTATCTTCATTCATTATATCACTAATATGCAAATTAAATTGCAGTGACCTTAGCAGAGACTTAAGTTCACACCACCATCTTCAAATCCATTCTATCTGCTTAAATTATATAAGTTTACTGCGTAGATTTCTGTCAAACACATTTGCAAAGTCCAGTGTCATGATATAGCCATTTTCTTGATCACTGGCAGTGATCTGACCAGGTTAGCTCTGGCGTTCTGATGGGATGGGATTGTCACTCTCATTCTATTATAAAATACAGCATAAGTAAATCACTAAAGGCTGGACCTACCTTTTCAAAGTCATGTTGCCGACAGCAGGATGTCATATTCCTAATGTACTACCTATTACTGAATTCTACCTAGAACCAACTTTTTCAATACCTTAACCACCACTCCTAAATACTAAATGGTCTGTAATTTGCAATTTCTGTCTTGGAGCCTCTTTATGTAATGGCATATCTCACTCTCCTTCCATCCCCTCAGAAGAGCTTACAATAAACAACTTGGTCAGGTTAGGCCAGTTCTCTTGCGGACTAGTGACACAAGGGACCAACATGCCTTCTGATACAACTGCAGTATTCACACTGATAATTTCAATATGCTGGGCACCTCGTGTTCAACTACCCGAATTCTCATAACTGTATGCACATCAGCAACTGCAATATCACCACCTGGGTATATGATATATGATGACAAAGTGATGACTTAGTAACTCAACTATTTTTACTATTCCTGTAACTTATCTATCATCAGCAGTGATTGAAGTTATCCTTCCACAATCATTCTTTCTCTTACTCGCAATATCATGAAAAAAAAACTTTTCAGGATTTCATTTTCTCTCGTAATATAAGCCTCTTAACTAATTCTAATTTTCTCTCACAATCTGATTTAGTCTTACTATGTAGGCGAGCCTGCGTAGCTTAGTCAGTATAGATGAAGCCCTTTGGTAGCAAAGACCTGGGTGTAATTCCCATCAGTGTGAGAACCTTAATCTGTTCTCTTTTGACAAAAGTAAGTTAGCCCATCTTATACAGAGGTAGGGGTTTTTTCACCTGGAAACTCAGGTTTATCGTTCTCTAGAACAGGCAAACTGGCCCATGAATGCTTGCATTTACAGACATAGGATACACTGGGAGGCATAGGGCTAACCACCATATCCTCAATACGGTAGCAGTTAAATGAATAGAAAATCCTCGACACTGCAAGGTAAAAAAGGAGGGAAGGAATAAGAAGAATAACATACTACGTAGGCTTCTCAGTCAGCCTCACTTTGTAATGAGCAATGTCTCCTTTCTCCTTCTCTCTCTCTCTCTCTTCCTCTCTCTCCAATTTTACTGCTACTGATGCTTCCTTCAAACAATCTCTGATCATTTTCCATGCACTACTACTAACATTCTTCCTTTGTTATTTCTTATTCTGTTACACTCCTCCAAACTCAATAATAATTTTGTCATAATAAGTTTGTCAGTGTTTGAGGAATAAATACGTTGGGAGTGAATGGATGTGCAATCTTAAAATGTAATGAGTATTGTGCAGAAAGCTAAATGAGAGTTGGAAAAGAAATTGGCTATGCAAGCTAAATGCAATCAGAAGAATTTTGTCTTTATGCCCCAAACAAAAGAAAGAATGAATGTTTAAGAATCACTTTATTCAATGCAGATGCTACTCAAATGTCAGAAGTTAATGAGATTGTTCAATTAATGAGTGCTCACTTTGCTAAGATATATCAACCAGGTGTATGTAACATGGTGCACAGTGCTACTGTTACATTGAATGAAGAGTTAGATGTTCATGAAAATGAGATTGAAGAGCTGTTGAATAACCTGGATAAGAATTTGTCTATAGGGACAATGGAAAATCAGTCCATTTGCTAAAGGAATGTTCAGCCGAATTGGCTATGCCTTTCACATGTTTGCATAACTTGAGTCTCAGCTCAAGAATGATACCACAGGAATGGAAGCGTCTAACTACTGATGTGTCTAACTACTGACCTATCAGTATCTCTGGGGTGGTAGTGAGGATTTTAGAGAAGTTGGTAAGAACTCACATGCAGAAATGGGTAGACAAACAAGCAATACTCTGCAAGGAGCAGCATGGTTTATTAAAGAAAGGTCATGTTTTTGCAATTTGCTCATATGTTATAACAATGTTACAGCTGAGACGGATAAAGGAAATGGATTCACTGTGATAATGTTAATTTTTCTAAGGCATTTGATAGCATACCACACAAAAGGTTGTTGCATAAACTGGAGAATATGGGACTGGAATATAAACTCTTGATTTGGATCAAGGGGTGGTTGACAGACATATGTCAAAAAGTGGTATACAGTGGGTGTAATCTGCCAGATTTAAGGTAACCAGTGGTATACCTCAGGGCTCAGTCCTTGGGCTATTATTGTTCAATCTATACATTAATGATATCAGAAAGGGTCTAACATCAGATGAGCAATTGTTTGCCGATGAAGTGAAGATAGGCAGGGCAATCAGGGATGCTACTGATGTTCAGCACTTACAAAATCATTTCAATAGGCTGGAAATTTGGGCAAACAAAAATTATTATTATTATTATTATTATTATTATTATTCAGGCCTCCATAGAGTCAAAAGACTCATTGTAGGAGGTCTCTCCTAGAAAACACAAAGTCTATCATACCACTCCTTGAACTTATTGACTGTTTGTGCTCTCACCACTCTATCAGGCAATGCATTCCATGGTTCAACCACCCTTCATGCAAAGAAACCACTCCTGCTCAGAACTTCCTTTCGTAACTTCCAGGGATGGCCCCTTATCCCCGATTCTTTCCCCCTGTTCGACCAAGCAAAAGAACTCCCCAGTGTCAACCCTGTAACTACCTCTCAACAGTTTAAAAGTAGCCAGCCTTGGTGGTCAAGTGTTTAGCATATCTAATCTCCAGCCAAACGGCTTCGGGTCAAATCCTGCCATGGGCATGGATGTTTGTGATGTCTCTGAAAATACTAGTGGTGGAGGGCAGTAGATGGCATTGGTGTAGTTGGTGGTGGAGACAGAGTTGTAGAGTAGGTACCCTCCTTCGATGAGTCTTTGGACTCTTTGAAGTTGTCACATAATAATAATAATAAAAAATGGCTATCAGTTTAATGTTAGTAAATGTAAAGTTATGCACTTTAGCTTGATTAGATTTCCAGTGGTATATTATATTAGTGGGGTTATGCTACAAGAAACTGAGGAGACAAGGGATCTTGGTACATTGGTAGATAAGAATTTGAAGTTCAAAGGTCACATAGCAAAAGTTGAAAATACAACTCGGAGGATAACTGAGATGTTGAAGCAAACCTTGACATGTAAGGATAAGGAAGTCATTTTGCCTCTTTATAAGGCTTTGATAAGACCAGTGGTGAGCTGTGGAAATTTTAATAAAGGGCTCGCATCGTCGAACAAAAAAAAAGTCTAATTTAAATTGCCCTTATAATACTTACAATGCGACTGTAGAGCTTCTGACAGATATGATAATTCTTGTAGAATATCAATTATTAATGCTAGATCTTTTAAAAATTCCAAATTGAAAAAGAAAGCTGGGTAATTTCTCCACAAAGCAAGAGCCGTTCATAAACTGCAAGCTGCTCATTGTGGTCCAAACACACGGCTGATCTTTAAAAGTTCGATACCAAGGTCTTTTGTAATCGTATTTAATTCTGGTTGATTTTTTGGTGATTGATGATAAAAAGCATATAATTTATCCATAAATATTTCAAAATGATTTATTTCTTTAATGTTTTTTATCAAATCGTCTAATGCTAAGTGTAAACGATGAGCACAATGCCAAATCACAACATTGGAAAATTTTTGTAGAAGTTTGATTGCAACACCTGATTTGTTTCCTATGTAATGAAATGATTTTTTATATATAGTTATCAGAATATCCAAATGAATTTAAAGTAGCAACTATAGTAGCATGTATACATTCCACGGTGGTATTTTCTAGTTCTACAAGATTATTAAACAAGGGGCTCGCAAATTTGAGAAAAATTTAACAAAAGGCTTGTGTGAGCCCCTTATAGCTCACCACTGGATAAGACCAAACCTGAATTATTGTACACAGATTTGGTTGTCCAGGTTCCAAGGGGATAAAGAAGCTGTGGAAAGGATGCAAAGAGGAGTTACAAAATTATATCTGGATTATGGGATTTAGATTATGAGGACAGATTGTGAGTATGTGGATTACAAACTCTGGTAAACAGGAGAAAGAGTGGCGATATGACAGAGGTCTATAAACTTTTGAATGAGTGTTATCGGATAGCATCTGATGAAATTTTTCATTATATGGAAGATGGGGAGAAAACATGGTGGCACCCATAGAAGTTAAGTTTGTTCACAATCAAAAAAGGGGTAAGAGCTAGGTTTTTTCCCAGAGAGGAGTGAGTGGGCCTTCAGTTTGCCTTTAGGGATAGTGAGTGCATCTAGTGTGAATGAATTTAAGGGCAGGTATGATAGCTGGTTTGGTGATTTGTAACCTCCCGCTATGAGTCCTTGCCTCCCTGGAGGTCTCAGATAATAATAATAATATTAATAATAATAATCACTAGCTTTATAGCTCCACATTACAGAATTCCATTGCATGGTCACTTTCCCTGATTAGAAGCATGGTTTCTACCTTAGTAATGTATAAATCTTATGTTAATACTGGACCCAAAACTCTCAAACCCCTTGATTCACATCATGCTGTTTAAAATAATTATCCCTTAGTAAATATATAAATTCTATTTACAGTCTGCCATATGCCCTTTTCTTCTTCCAATCTATGTCTTAATAACTGAATATCTCATAACAAATTATCAGCCTTCACTCATTGTGCTCATCTGTCATACCTCTCAGTTTATGTGCATTCCTTGCACAATAGTAGCCACAATATATTTTGTCCTCTTGGTTCTTATACACATCAGATACCCTTAAATGAACCAGTTCACTCAAACCTAAATTCCTCCTGAACTTCTATTTTTGTTGGTTGAAGTTGTTCATCTATCATCATTAATATCGCTCCTCCTGTTCTATTTCTTCTAGCATCACTGAAAAAAATACCCCTTACATTCTATCTGTATGTCAGCCTCTGTCAATAAGGTTTCACTAATGTCAATCATTTTTGGCAATGTTGAGCCGACCAATTCTAAACACTGTTCTCCCTTTCTTTTTGATATTTCTGGAATTCATGAAAATTGGGCAAGGACAGGTGTAGTAGGGGAAATCACAACCAACAAGTGGCTTAGGTGGCATTTGTTATACACATGAAAGTAAACTACTGTGTTTATTTACAAATGCAAGGAGAATCAGAAATAATGAAGATGAAATTTTTTCAGTGGCTGTGAAGATGTAAAAGCGAAAGTTAGTGATAAGGGAATGAAAGAAACTGGGAATGAGGTAGCGGAAGTAAGGAGCGGCAGAATGAGATGGAACAAGATTGCGGGAGTGATAAAGAGAGAAATTGTCGAATGCAAGATTTAATGAATCAGTTATTGAAAATGAAAGATGAAATGAGGAATATGTGGAGTGATTTTAGATGTCTAGTGGAAACTAATGAAAGTGTGCAAGAGAACGGAATGAAAGAAAAAAGAGTAAAAGAGGTGATGAGTGATTCCAGAATAGCAGTATATGGAGACTCCATAATTAGATGAGTAGCTACTGAGAGAGTTCTTAAGATTTGCTATCCAGGGGAGACAATGAGTAGGGTAATTAAGGTGTTGGACATGAGTAAAAAATGAGCACAACAGTTAATCGTGATTGTTGTGCTGAATGATTGAAGTGGACATAAGTAGGATGTGAGGATACACATCAGGAGACTATTCAGAAGAGTGAAAGATAACAGTGCAGTAAGAAAGGTTGTCAGTGTATGATGATGATGAGCTGCTACGGAGAGCCAAAATCATGAATGGTATGCTAATAGGGCTGTGTGAGGAGAAGGGAGTGCAGTTTGTGGATGTATGGCATGTGTTTGAGGAAAGAATGAAATTATATAGGCATGATGGGTTGCATTTAAATGGCTTTGGAGTGGGTGTACTGGCAAAAATGTTGCTGAATGGAAGTACAGTGTGTGATGCATGCAAAAGATTAGAAGAAGGAGATGATGGAAAAAATCAGGAGAGTAGTACTGAAGAGACAGAAGTGCTTGGTAGTAGTGTGAGAGATGAAGAAAGAATGGGAATGCAAGAGGAACAGGGAAATGGGGGCTGCTTGGGTGGACAGGGAGACAAGGCATAGGGAGAGTGGCTGTTGAAAGTGGCAGTGAATGTGTGTATGAAGATGGACTTTATTGCAATGTGGGTGTGGGGGGGGGAGTTGAGACTGCGCAGATATATGTGGTAAGTGGTGATAAAGGTGATTGAGCAGGTGTGGTGGGGAAATGGGACTGGCTGTAGACCTAAAAATGAACTGCTGTGTTTGTTTACAAATGACAGAAGTATCAGAAATAAGGGAAGAAATAGTTTCAGTAATTGAGTTTATTCGCTCCAAAATCACTGGAATAAGTGAAACATGGTTGAATGAAGATGATATCATAACAGGAATAGAAATGGAAGGATAAAGTATTTTTTGCAAGGATAGAAAGAGCAAGAAGGGAGGACGAGTGCTGCTGATGATAGCAAGGGAATTAAATCCACATAAGGTAGACGTGAAAGGGGGAAATAGTGGCAATGATTATGAGGCAGTGTAGTGTAATGTGGAGGTTGAGAGGAAGACATATTTAGTTGGATGTTGCTGTAGGCCTGGAAATGTGGAGGGTAGTAATGAAGAAATGTATAAACAACTTGGATTGGTGAACAAAGAAAGGATAATTATTATGGGTGATTTTAATTATGATGGTATCAATTGGAATGATGAAGGATATCTCTCAAGAGCTTGAGAATAAGGAAAATTAATTTCTCAAGCTCTTGAGAGATATCCATCTCAGGCAGCACATAAAGAAGGCAGGCGAGGATCAAGAGTTCTAGATGTGATCATTTCATCAGAGGATGTAATTGTGAGAGGGGTTTCACACTTTCTTCCAGTTGGTGAAAGTGATCATGAAGTGATCACCTGTGTTGTGGATAGTCATATGCAGACTTTTGTGAGGAATGATATATATGGTATTATAAGGCTGGAGATAATGACAAGCTTAGGAGAGCTTGAGAGTGGCAGTGAATCTGTGCATGAAGATGGAGTATATTGTAATGTGGGTGGGGGGGGGGGGGAGTTGAGACTGAGCAGATATATGTGGTAAGTGGTGATAATGTTGATTGGGCAGGTGTGGTGGGGGAAATCACAATCAACACATAGCTTGGATGGGACTGAGGAGTTCAGGACATGATATGAGGAGTTGAGTGGTAAGGAAACAAATTTTATTTATTTATTGGTATGGAGTTTCCTCCCTTTTTCTCCCCTGTCCCTACTGGGGCGAGTTAGCCCTCTCATGGAGGTTAAGTATTTATGGCTGTAGAATCGTGTGTGTTCACGGGGCCAGTTTGCCTGCTTGCAGGATGAAAAATGCCAGATAAATAGCGGAAAAAACCCTACTGCCAGCGCCCAAGACCGGCTAACTTGGCTATGGCTGAGGAAGATCCTCAAATTCCTCACATCTTCGACAGGAATCAAACCTGGGACACTCCTTCCCCCAGTTATATGGTTGTGAAATGCAAAACCACTAGGCTAACTGCACAGACAAGGAAATAAATGATGTGTAGGAAATGACAACATGTGAATGTATTCCAAAGGCCAAAAGGCTGAATAAGGTAGCTGTAAAATGGATGAATGTGGAGCATGAAATCTGGAAAAAAAAAGTACTTTGGAGGAAGAACAAGATGAATAATTGTAATAATTAGTCACATGAAGAGTACAAAGAACAAGCCAGGAAAGTGGCGGAATGGTAACTACTGCATAAGACATTGTTGAGGTATAAATTGATCAATTTATAAGGGTGCTTCATTGTGATCAGGATGAAATCATGAGAAAATCAAGCGTAGAGGACATGGGAGGGAATGGCTTAATTGTGAGTGAGCAGGAGGTATTTGAGGAAATAAATAAAATTGATGTCAATAAGGTGGCAGGATTTGATGACATCTCACCACACATCTTAAGGAAATGTTCCAGGGAATTGCCGGTAGCATTCATATGCCTGTTTAATAAAAGTCTTGCAACATCACGGGTTCCAAGGGAGTGGAAGAAGATTAATTACTAAAATATTATTAAATAATTCTTTAAAGATAATTATTTCACTGATGATTGCATAAAATAAGAGTCTCCTAAACTGTTGGGAGAGAGAGAGAGAGAGAGACGGTCATTTCAATTTAAATCCAGACGATGTAAGAGGGCTTTGCAACTTTCTTTAAAAAGGCTTTCATATTTAAACCTGCATCTGTGGAGAAGACAAGCTTTATCCCACTGGATATTATGTTAAGTGTCAATGCTATGTTGTGCTAGACCAGTCTTATGAGGTTTCATGTATTCGATCTAATAGTGATGTTCCTTCATTCTTTTTTCCACAGAATGGCCTGTTTGTCCAAAATAGAATAAATTGCATTCACACGATATCTGGTCAGCCAATGATAGAGGTGGCAGTTTGTCTTTTGTAGATGGCAACAAGTGAGAAATTTTGTTGATAGGAAAATATGTGGGAATAAGATGATACTTCTTCAAAATTCTGCCTATAGGTTCTGAGATGCTTGAAATGTAAGGGATTGGAACTCTGCAGTCTGTTGAAGAATCCTGAGGTGTTGGAACATAGGAGTCAATTATCTGTTGGATCTGATTAGGGTTGTAACCATTAGATTCTATTAACATTTTTATAGTGAAAAGTTCTTGTTGCAAGCTTGATGGAAAGCACACTTTATGTGCTCTATTAATTAAAGATTTGATAATGCCAATTTTTTAGAGGTGTGATGAGCAGACTTTTGATGCTCATCACATCAAAAGTCTGCTTTTGATATGATGAGCATGTATCTGCCAGTAAAAGTAGGTTTTCGATAGACACTTATAGACAAAGTACCAGAGGATGTGTGTGTGTGTGTGTGTAAGGAGGATGTCCAAGAATGGTAAACTAGCAGACTTTTCTTTTTCCATGGTGAACTGAATGTGTGAGTGAAGGCTATTTATCTGCTGTAGAAATGTGGTAAGTTCTTCATCAGCATGTGGCAAAATAGCAAAAACATCATTGACATAACAAAACCAAAGAGAAAGAGAGGGTTGGGGATGAATTGATGAAAACAAAGTGTATTCTAGATGTTTCAAAAAATAGTTTGCCAAAGGTGGAGACAGAGGGCTACCCATGGCAGTACCTTCAACTTGTTTGTAGATCTTGTTTTTCCAGCTGAATGTATAACGAATTCAAAAAACAAGATCTACAAACAAGTTGAAAGTACTGCCATGGGTAGCCCTCGGTTCTGAAGGGCAGAGTTGTCTGTATGCAGGATGAAAAACCAGAGTTTCCATGAGAAAAAACCCTGCTATCTCTTTATGAGATCGGTTAACTCACCTTTGATTGAAAAAGTCCATAAAAGATTCCTCCCGTCATGACGAGAATCGAACTTAGGCATTTTCTAATCAAAAGGGTGCAACGTACTGTTGTTCGTCCAATTGCGCTATGGAGGCTAATCAAATTCAAATAACGATTACACTCCTATCTGGAGTGTAATCTTTATATAGTAAGCTGACCATGTCCGCTATTGGAAAATTGGTAAAAAGGGAAACAATATCAAAACGGACTAATGAGTCAGACTCTTTGATTTGAATTTGATTAGTCTCCGTCGCGCAATTGGAAGAACAACGGTACATTGTGCCCTTTTGATTAGAAAACGCCTAAGTTCGATTCTTGTCATGACGGGAGGAATCTTTATATGGACTTTTTCAATCGAAGGCGAGTTAACCAATCTCATACAGAGACAGAAGGGTTTTTTCTCATGGAAACTCGGGTTTTTCATCCCGCATACAGACAACTTGGCCCTTTAGAACCCATGCAATTTACAGACAAAAAAATACTAGCTGTGGTGGTAGTGGTTGTGGGCAGTAGATGGCATTGATATAGGTGATTGGTAGTAGAGGTTCTGTGTAGTACTGGAGATGGAGAGTTGTACAGTAGGTGTCCTCCTGCGATGAGTCTTCGGACTCCTTGGAGGTGTCACGAATAATAATAATAATAACATCCATGATTTTTTCAAGAAAATGTGTCGAATTTTTGACGAAAGATCTAGAATGTCCAGTAAGGGCTGTTAATGAATGTGACAAAAATTTAGCAATTTGATAAGTGGGAGCGTCAATACAATTCACAATGGGCCTTACTGGATAGCCTTCTTTATGGATTTCTTGGAGGCCATATTATTATTGTTATTATTATTATTATTATTACGGGCAACTCCAGGGAGTCATTAGACTCATCGAGGAAGGCCCCAAATCATTTTCATCACAACTATTCGACATTCATACAGTATCTATCATACCTCGCCTTAAACTCATTCACTGTCACAGCATCCACCACAGACTCAGGGAGCGCATTCCACTCATTCACTACTCTAAAAGTAAAGAACCCAGCTCTAACACCTTTACTAACCACACTTTTGCCCAGTTTCCATGGATGTCCCCTAGTCCTCCCACAACCAGCCCTGTTCTCAAAAATATCTTCTGAATTAATTTTATAGAAACCCTTCAGTAATTTGAATGTCTCAATCATATCTCCCCTCCTCCGCCTATCAACCAATTTTTGCAACCCACAAATCCTCAACCTGTTCTCATACGGTTCATTCCACAGACCTGCTATCATCTTGGTCACTCGCCTCTGGATCCTCTCCACCTCCTCTCCATCAAGAAGAAACCTAGGTGACCAAATCTGAGCACAGTAGTCGAGATGAGGTCTTATCAAGGCTCGATACAGAGGAACAATAACCTGCTTGTCTCTGCTTGTCAACGTATTCTTCAGCAACCAAGTGATTTGATGAGCTGATTTGGCGACTTTTGCAATGTGTCCCCTAAATTTCAATTCCTTATCCACCAACACTCCTAAATCTCGTGCCTCATCAATTTCCTGGAGCACGGTTCCACCAATGCAGTAAACTGCCTCCCATCTTTTCACCCCAAAATGCATAACCTTACATTTTGCCACATTAAATTGACATCCATTCTCCCTAGCCCAGACCTCCAATCTATCCAAATCATCCTGCAAAATTTTGACGTCATCTGCATTCACTATTGCCCTACCCAACTTCGCATCATCCGCAAACAAATGAACTGTTCCTCTCAGATCCTTTCCTATATCATTTATGAACAAATTAAACAGCAGTGGTCCAAGAACAGATCCTTGTGGTACACCACTAGTCACAGGCCGTCTTGTGGACTCTACTCCTGAGTAAACCACTCTCTGATATCTCTCCGTCAACCACCCTCCTATCCATCTCACCAACCCTATGTCCATTCCCATATGCTGCAATTTACTGATTAGAATTCCATGTGGTATCCTGTCAAAGGCCTTAGCAAGGTCCAGCAGAATCACTGTAAACCCATTACCCTTATCCAGTTCAGCCGTCACTGTGTTATAATACGTGAGCAAGTTACTGAGGCATGACCTACCCTTCACAAAACCATGCTGTCCCCGATACAGTATCCCATTTTCTTCTATCCAATCTTGTATTTTCCTCTTGACTATTTTCTCTAAGACCTTGATAATGATTCCTGTTATGCTGATTGGCCGGTAATTTTCAACAGCAGCCTTGGAACCACCTTTGTGCAGTGGAACTATTTTCCCCTCTTTCCACCCACTTGGGACTGACCCAGTCCTGAGGCTCAAATTAAACATAATGGTCAAGGGCACTGACAATTCTTTGGCCGCTTCACGTACGACACGAGCTGGTATACCATCCAATCCCACAGATGTATTGACATTGAGGTTCTGTAATAGACTAGTTACCTCTACCTCATTCATCACAATTCCAGTATAAGCTGTTGGTTCCTCCATTTCTGCAAAGCCACCACCTGGATGATATACTCTTGCAAAGTGCTCGCTCAGTAATTCCACAACATCGACTGATTCAGTTACCTCCCTACCCTCAGCATTTTTTAAGATCATTCTACCATGAGCATTTTTCCTTTTACTTGCAACATATTGAAAAAACTGTTTGGGATTCTCTTTAGCCTGCATGGCCAATTTCCTTTCGTAATCTGTTTTTGCTTTTCTTACCACCCTTGTTACCATCCTGGCCTGAGCTTTATACTGTTCATGCACCTGATGGTCACCCTTCTCCTTAAATTCCCTCACACAATTGTTTCTTTTTTTGCAGCTCAAGCTTAATAGTGTTATTCATCCATTTAACCCCTACCTGATTTATTATTCGGACTCTTGGTATACAGTCAACCATTGCCTCCTGCAAACAGTTCTTAACCACCTCCCATGCACCATCAACATCCAGCCCTTGCAGTTTTACATGCCATGGCATTGAGCCAAGCACACACCTAAGCTTGTCATACTTACCAGCCCGGTAATTCCACATATACCCTGTCTTAATTGTAAATTCGACTCCTTTAGCCACCTCCCAAGTCATGACCTTATGGTCACTCTCACCAATTGGTGGCAACATGGTCATGTTCGTTACAGCTACATTCTCAGTTGCAATTACTAGGTCCAGCACTCTCTGCCCCCTGGTATTTTCCAATACATGTTGCCGTAGATAGTTGTCCCTTAATAACTGCATAAAATCCAATTACTTCCTCCCATGTGCCCTCTCCTCTTTCCAGTCAATGTTACCATAATTGAAATCACCCATAATAATTACCCTCCTTCCATTCATTTCTTCTATTTGCTTATGCATACTATTCCCACCATCCACTCCATCACCCGGTCTATAGCAGCACCCAATTCTATATTTTGTTCTGCTAGATTGTATCTCACACCAAACAGCCTCAAATGTGCTTTTTTCCCTATCCTGCAATTCAACTTCTATACTCCTTGGCTGAAGCTCATCAGCTATCATCAATAACACTCCTCCCCCCTTTTTATTCACCCTGTCACTCCTGAACACGCTATACCCATCGCATTCAATCCCACTAGCTTTACCTTCTTCTGTCAGCCATGTTTCACTAATACCGACAACCTGTGGCCTGGAAGTGCCAACCATGGCCAAAAACTCTTCCTTCTTGTTCCTAATACTTCTGGCATTAGTGTACATGAATCGCAGAAGCCCATTTGTCCCATCCCTACTTTGATTCCTTATACTAATTATCCCATTCTGATTTGTTGTCCATCGTACTCGCCCGGGCGTAATATACTCATTCATACACTTAACTGCCCCCCCCTAAAGTCTGCATATCTACTCCCCCCCCCTCTTAATAAATCTAGTTTCCCTGAGTCTGTACATCCACTTCCACATCATTCATCAACACTCTTTCAAGTCTCCGTACACCAACTCCATTCAAATGTAACCCATCCATCTTATATAAGTCCTTTCGCCCATCGAACTCATTCCACACATCCACAAATTCCACACCACTCTCCATGCATAACCCACGCATAAAGTCATTGGCAATTATGGCCCTCCTTCTAAACACTTCGCTGTCATACCGCGGTAAGATACTCACCATCCTAACTCTCTCACTCTTCTCTTTTGCTACCTCAAACAACTCCCTCACATCCTCTATCATTTCCATTTTGTCCTCTTTCAAATCATTCGTTCCTGCCACTATTATCATCTCTTTCACCCTCTGTTTTTGCAGTCGAATAGATTCGCTGACGTCCTTTATGTTCGCACCCGGCTGGTACGACTTCGTTAAACTCTCAATTATTACGCCTCTTAATAGCGAATCCCCATACAGCACTCGCTCCTTCATTTTATTGACGTTTACGTACATTCTATTTTTTGCCGTCACAGACTTCCGCCGGTTATTTGTCAGTACGTTCAACACACATTTTTGCATACGCTCCAGTTGTCGTTTGGCTCTGTGTATCGCGCCATTTAAACGGGCAATTTCGCTACTCGCATTTATCTCACCATTTTCATTATCGATCAAATCATCCATTCCTTCGGTGTTTCTACCTTCATTTACACTTTCAGCGACGCTCTCACACATATCTGGCACTACCACGCAATTCTCTAGTACACCGCCATTTTCTACATTCTGACTACCATTAACGATATCAGTCTCGATACACGAAACACGCTTGAAGTCCTCATTCTCTTTACACTTTCTACACATATTAACTCCACTATCACTTTCTAACCAGACTCCTACCGCTCTTCGCAAGGCATACATCTCACAGACAGCACATTGCATAAATTCTTTTACATCAAAACTCTTAAGCAAGCATGGCGACCTGGCCGCCATTTTTTTCTTTATCGGTGCCATGTGTACGCTATCTTTTCTTAAAAATAATAATTAAAATAACAGAAAACATGCAAAAATTGCACAGACACACCAAGAAACAAAAAGCAAACAATACTACTTAAAATTCTGGTAAAATATCTAATGTTAACACAAAATAATACTGATCTTTCCAGGAGCTCTCGACAAGCCGACGATCTAATCTGTGCGACACCAAGCGACCATATAAGCGAGGATTTCTTCCAAAATTAGTGCGCAGTTTATCTATGATGTTTTGATCCCAAATGACAACTTCATCAAACAATTTATTTAATTGCTTAATTTGCGAATTTGTAGAATCATGATTGATTTCTTGATAGGTGGAGGTATCTTGTTAAAGGTTGGTTAGTTTTCTCTCATAAGCAGTCTTCGCCATGATCACAACAGCTTTTCCTTTATCGGGTTTTGAAATAGATATTTCGTGATTTTTTGCATAATATTGAACGTAATCTGTCAGGACTTTCTAGTGAAGATAATAAACTACAATTTGAAGTTGCGGCATCTCTTTTTAAAGCAAGTTACCACCATGTAATTTATCGAGTGCTAAAATCCATGGACTGACTTCGTTAAGAAAAAATAATGAAATATCTATTTCAAAAGCCAATAAAGGAAAAGCTGTAGTGATCATGGAAGCCCTCTTACATCAGCCGAATTTAAATCAAAATGACTATCCCTCTCTCTTTCTCTCCCTCTCCCAAAAGTTTGGGAGACTCTTATTTTATGCAACCATCAATGAAATAATTATCTTTAAAGAATTATTTAATAATATTTTAGTAATTAATCTTCTGGCACGTGGCAACAATTTATTTGGTTATCTACTGACTGTTCTGTGCTTTGTATTCCATTCCTTTAACTGTTGTTCTACACTGAGGATGTACTGTTACTTTCAGTACGAAATATTTGTACCTTTATTTATTTAATTAAAGTTATTACTGTGGTCTATACGTGTTCCATTATTAATTATTATGCCACAGGTATAGTTTGCCCACCGATTAGAGATCCTTCGACACTTCTGCGCATCTCAGAAAAAGGAGAATCCATTCCGATAATAGGGTAATCAGTCCATATTGTGGGATGAGTTGTTTATTATTACCAGTCGGATAATTGACTTCTCTTTTATGATTATTGTAGTTAACTATGTTGCTTCTGTAACAGTTGGAAAATTTTACCTATAAAGCACGTGATTTCACGTGTTGGCAACCAATTCGGACGTCCTTCATTTCTTTCTCCCCTTCAGCATGAATTGACTATTCTTGGAAAGACGCGAAGCAGGGACCTACAAACGGTGGGTGAACTATACCTCTAAAGATCCGACTTATATATCTGGAGTTGTAGTGAAGGTACTGGAGAGATCGGTGAGAGGTGGGATACAAATGTGGGTTGATAACAGCAGTATTCTCTGTGGAAATCAGCATGGGTTTGTTTATGGAAGATCATGTTTTATTACCTTCCTTATGTACTATAACAAGGTGACAAATAGGAGATGTATATACAGTAGTGTACTTAGATTATGCAAAGGCTTTTGATTGACTGCAACATGACAAGCTCTTAAATAAATTGAAACAGATGGCATTGGATAACAAACTTCTGAGTTGGATCAGTGACTGGCTGTCACTTAGGTATCAGAAAGTTGTATATGGGGTGTATGAAAGGGAAAGGTCACCAGTGGTGTGCTACAAAAATGCAGCACACCACAAGTCAGTTTTGGGGCCATTGTTGTTCAACTTGTATGTTAATGATATTGGGATGGGTTTAACTAGTGATATGCAGCTGTTTGCAGATGATGAAAAACTGGGGAGAGCAATGCAGAGTCAAGCAGATGTTATGGCCTAACAAGAGATGCATGAATGGGGAGATAATTGGAACTTTCAGTTCAATGTTGCAAAGTGTAAGGTTTTGAGATTTGGTAAGCAACAATGGGATGTGAAGTATACACTTTGTGTAGAAACTTTAAAGAAAGTAAGGGAGCTAATCTAGGAGTGATGGTGGACACGGATGTGAACTTCAGGTGCTACATTGCATCGTTTGTGAAGACGTCACATTGGATAATGGCAATGATGTGGAGGACTATGACATGCTGAAATATTGAGGTTATGATGCCATTGTATAAGGCATTGATGTGGAGGACTATGACATGCTGAAATATTGAGGTTATGATGCCATTGTATAAGGCATTGATGAGGCTTTGTATGGATCATTATGCACAGATCTGGTCACCGGGTTTTGATTGTGACGAGGTTATGTTGAAAAGGATCCAGAGAATTTTCGCAAAGGTGGTCAGTGGTCTTAGGAATATTGAGAGAATGTAAGTTGCAGAAACCCTTGAATAGGAGGGAGGGGGTATGATTGAGACGTATAAACTAGTACATAGTTGTTAATGGGTCAACATGGAAGAGATTTTTCATAGAGTGGGAGAGGGGTAGAACAAGAGGCAAGTGCTAGAAACTGTATATGAAGAGTGTGAGCAGATGAGTGAGGGCACATTCTTTGCATGGAGAGTGGCTGGTGAGTAAAATGCATTGCCTGAGTGTATGGTGGGTGTAGACACATTGAATCAGTTTAAAGCATGGTTGGATGAGCAATGTGTTCAATGGTGTGTACCTCCCACAATGAGTCTCTGACTCCATTTAGGTCAAATGTTAATAATAATAATAATAATAATAACAATAATAATAATAATAATAAAATTGAAGCATGGTTGAATGCAGATGACATGCCAGCAGGAATAAAAATGAAAAGGTATGGTTTTTTGTGAGGATAGAAAGGACAAGAACAGAAGGGGTGTGCTGTTGATGAAAGCAGGGGAATTATGTCCACATAAGGTAGACATGAAAGAGGAAAGTGGTTTTCTCTTTCATGTCTACCTTATGTGCGATTTTTTTTTAAACCACTACTACTCTTTCATTTTTTTGTGTGACATATCACACAAAAAAATGAAAGAGTAGTAGTGGTTTAGAGGCAGTGTAGCTTGATGTGAAGATTGACAGGAAGAGATTTAGTTGGATGTATAGGCCAGGGAATGTGGAAGGTGGTGTATTAGCAACTTGGGTTAGTGAACAAAGGAAGGGTGATTATTATGGGTATTATTTTGATTATGGAAGTATAGATGGGAATAAAGAAATAGTATTTGAAAATAAGGAAAGTGAATTTCGCAAGTTCTTGAAAGAAAACTATCTCAGGCTGTATTTAAGGAGTCACATGAGGATTGAGAATTTTAGTGTGATCATTTCATCAGAGAATGTAATTTTGAGTGGGGTTTTGCACTTCCCTCCAGTTGGTGAGAGTGATCATGAAGTGATCACCCAGATTATGCCTAGCCATATGAAGATTTATGTGAGAAAAGGATATACGTGGAAGTACAAAGCGGTTGATTATGACAAGTTTAGGAGACAGCTTGAAGCTATAGCATGGAATAAGGAGTTCAGCAGTAATAAAAACCAAACGCTGCCTGTGAACTGACCAAAAAATATATAACATTAATGTATGAATGTATTCTGAAGGTCAGAAGGCTGAAAAAGGTAGGAGTAAAATAGATGAATGAGGAGATTAAGTATGAAATCCAGAAGAAGCCAGCACGAGATGAATAATGGTAATAATAAATTGCGAAGAGTAGGCCAGGAGAGTGACTCACTCGGTAAGGATAAAAAAATGCAGAATGAGCAGAAATTAGCAAATAAGGCCAAGAAAAACCTTCATAGATTTTATAGATATGTAGCGATTTATAGAAGAATGATTATGGTAATATGATGTTAATGGATGAAATTGGGGATTGGTAACTGCTGTGGAGGACATAGTTGAGGTATTCAGTGAGCAGTTCATCAAGGTGTTCTATCCTCGGTGTGAAATGAGAAGCTCAAGTGTAGAGAATGATATGAGAGATGATTTAATGGTGAGCGACAAGAGGTATATGAGGAGTAAAGTAAGCTAGATGTCAATATGGCAGTAGGACTTGATGATATATCACAGATATCTTAAGGGAATGTTCCAGTGAGTAAGCATCAGCTTTTGACCCACCTATTCATGAGGTGTCTGGTATCAGCACAAGTCCCAAAAGAAGGAAGGTAAAGTTGTTCCATTTCACAAAGGTGGTGAAAACGTTAAGGAAACCAACAATAGGCCGATCTGTATATCTGGAGTTATTATTATTACAGGCAGCTCCAAGGAGTCCTTAGATCATCAAGGGAGGCCCAACATCATGTCAAGAACAACTATTCAAATTCACACAGTATCTATCATACTTCACCTAGAACTCATTTACAGTCATGGCACCCTCAACAGACTCTTGCGGCTTATTCCACTCATTTACTACTCTCCAAGTAAAAAACCTAGCTCTTAACACCCTTGCTAACCACATTCTTACCAAGCTTCCATGGATGGCCAATAGGTCTCCCACTACCAGTCCTAGTCTCAAAAATATCTTCTGAATTAATCTTTTAGAAACCCTTCAGTAATTCGAATGTCTCAATCATATTACCCCTTTTCCGCCTATCAACCAATTTCTGCAGCCCACAAATCTTCAACCTGTTCTCATAAGGGTCATTCCATAGTCCTGCTATTATCTTGGTCACTTGTCTCTGGATCCTCTCCACCTCCTCCCCATCAAGAAGAAACCCTGGCACCCATATCTGGGCAGAGTAGTCTAGATGGGTCTTATCAAGACTCAATACAGAAGAACAATAGCCTGTTTGTCTCTGCTCATTAAAGTGTTTTTCAGTTTAAAATGATTTTATGAGCTGATTTTGCCACTTTTTGTCAATAACCTGTGGTCTGGAAGTGCCAACCAAGGCCAAAAATTCTTCCTTCTTGTTCCTAATACTCCTAGCATTAATATACATGAATTGCAGAAGCCCGTTAGTCCCATCCCTACCTTGATACCTTATACTAACTATCCCATTCTGATTTGTTGTCCTTATTTGCTCGGGCATATTATACTTATTTATACACTCAACTGCCTCCCTAAGGTCTGCATATCTACTCCCCCCCCCCTTAATAAATCTAGTCTCCCTGATTCTGCACATCCACTTCATTCAACAACACTTTTTCAAGTCTCCTTACACTGAATCCATTCAAATGCAAACCATCCATCTTGTACAGATCCTTTCGCCCATCAAACTCGCTCCACACGTCCACAAATTCCACACCACTCATCCTGCGTAACCTGCACATAAAGTCATTAGCAATTTTGGCCCTCTTTCTAAACTCTTCATAGTCATACCGCAGCAACAGACTAACCATTCTAACTCTCTCACATTTTCTCTTTTGCTACCTGAAACAATTCCTTCAGGTCCTCTATCATGTCCATTTTATCTCCTTTCAAATCATTCGTACCTGCCACCACTATCATTACTTTCATCCTTTGCTTTTAGTCCCTAATAGACTCACTTATGTCCTTAATGGTCGCACCAGGTTGGAACGATTTTGTCAAACCCTCAACTATCAGATCTTGTACTAACGATTCTCCATACGGCACTCGCTCCTTCATTTTGTTTACGTTCACAATCATATTTTTATTTTTCTTATCATACTTGTTTCATTGGCTGGTACACTCGGTAGACATTTGTGCATGTGCTCCAGCTGCCGTTTTGCTCTATGTATCGCTCCGTTCAACCGTGCGATCTCACTTGTTGCATCTATCTCGTTTTTTTTAGTCTCTATTAAACCATTCATTTGCTCTGTATTACCTTCATTCTCACTTTCAACGCTGCCCTCACAGCTCTCTGGTACAACCTCGCAATTTCTTATTATAACACTATTTTCTACATTCTGACATTCAACAAAAATATCACACTCCCGACCTGAAACACACTTTAATTCTTAATTTCCTTACATTTTCTGCAGACATTCACCCCACTATCATCATCTAACCAGACTCCAACTGCTCTCTGCAAAGCATACATCTTGCAGATAGTATATTGAATAATCTCCTTTATGTTACAATTTTTGAACAAGGATGGTGAACCATTGAACCATTATTACTGGCCGCCGTTATTTTCCTTCTTACCAGAGCCATGTGCATGCTTCCATCGTATCTTATCAAATTAATAATTGAAATAACACCAAAAACAATCAGCAAGTTGTGGTGCGGGGCACTATCTCAAAAGAGGAATGTCAATAGTGGTGTGCCACAAGGATCAGTTTTCAGACCATTAATTTGTACATTAATGATAATTGGATATTTTTAACTGGTGATATACAGATGCTTGCTGATGATGCAAAACTGATGAGTCTAATGAAGAATCAAGCAGATGTGGCCTTACAGGAGCACTTGAATAGATTGTATGAGTGGGCAACAGAGTGGAACTGTTAATTCAATGTTGCAAAATATATAGTTGGCGGGAAATTTTTGAGGAAGATGACGATATGAAACCTTGGAGTGGGGATGGATGAGGATCTAAAGTTCAGAAGTCACATTGCACAAGTTGTGAAGACATTTGATCACGGTAATGATGAAGAGAACCTTAACTCGTAGAAATAAACAGGTTCTGGTTTCATTGCATAAGGCCTTGATCAGACCTCATATGGATTATACAGATTTGGTCCCATGGTTTCATGGTGATGAGGGAATATGGGAAAGCATCCAGAGAATAATAATTAAGGTCATAACTGGTGTTTGGGATCTGGGATTTAAGGACAGAATGAGTATTCAGTTTTCAAAGCCTTGTGAACAGGAAGAAGTGGGGGAATACAAATGTGACATTTACACTAATAAAGGAGGTTACTCGGTTAATGTGGAAGAAATTTTTTTGTAGATCAGGAGAAGGGAATAGAAACAATGAAATATACCTGGAAGCTGTATAAGGAGGGTGTGAGCATGGGCATAAGGTGTAAGTTCTTTCTATGGAGAGTGTAATGCATTGCCTAACATTGTTATGAATGCAAATATATTATTATTATCCAGGCCTCCATGGAGTCAAAAGACTCATCGCAGGAGGCCGTTTTTAGGAAATACAAAATCTATCACACCACTCCTTGAACCCATTAACCGTCCACACTCCAACCACTCTCTCAGGCAATGCATTCCAAGGTTCAACAACCCTCCACACAAAGAAACCACTCCTCACCCTCTTGTGCACAGCCTCCTTTCATAACTTCCAGGGATGGCCCCTTGTCATCGCTCCTTCGCGCCGTTCCAGCAAGTGAAAGAACTCTCCAATGTCTACCCTGTAACCGCCTCTCAACAGTTTAAAAGTCTTGATCATATCACCTCTCCTTCTTCTAGTCATCAAACTCGACAGTCCATATTCCCTCAGTCGATCCTCATGACTCATACTGTAAAGTCCTGAAACCGTCTTTGTTATCTGCGTCTGTACCCTTTCCATACTCAATTTATCCCCTTTCTCAGTGTGGTCTGAACAGGGCCTTATACAATAGGATGATTACTCTTCTATTTCTGCAGGTCAGCATCCTTCCCAGTATTGCAGCAATCCTCTGAGTTACCCTGACCACCTTTCCAATATACTCCCTGAATTATAGTTTTCTAACAATCGTCACCCCCAGATATCTTGTCTCCCCTAATTCCTCCAGTACAACTCCTCCAATCGAGTATGCATCCTCCCATCAATGGATCACAAACCTCAATATTTTACATTTTGCTGCATTAAACCGACAACCCCATTTATTTGCCTATCTATCTAGTTTATTCAAATCCTCTTGCATCGCTGCCACATCTCCACTATTACTGATAACCGTTCCCAACTTCATATCATCAGTAAACAACTGAATGTTCCCTTGCAATCCACTGACAATATCATTGATATAAAGATTGAGCAATACAGGTCACAGTACTGAGCCCTGTGGAAATCCACGTGCAACCTCCTTCTTCTTCTTCTTCTGTAGCTTCTCCCATTTAAGTGGGGTCACTGTTTATAATGAGTCTCCTCCACACCTTTCTGTCCTGGGCTGTCACCACATCCAAGTTCTTCATCCTCAAGTCCTCTTCTATCAGCTCCCTCCATCACTTCTTTGGCTGCCCACGCTTCCGCCTTCCTTGCACATCCACCTGCATGACATTTCTTCCCACATATTCGTCCTCCCTCCTCATCACATGACCAAACCATCTCAACCTTGCCTCGTGTATTTTTGCTCCTAAGTTCGTAACTTTCACTGTTCCCCCTGACATAGTCATTTCTCAGACGATCCTTTCTGGTCACACCGCACACCCACCTAAGCATTCTCATCTCTGCTACTTCCATCCTGCTGATGTTATTTTTCCTCAGGGCCATAGTTTCTATAGCATATGTCATAGCTGGCCTCACTACTGTCCTATAGATTTTGCCTTTCAGATTGATCAGCACCATCTTATCGAATAACACTCCAGCCATCTCCCTCCAGTTCCTCCAACCCACTTGTATCCTGCATCCCACTTCCTTCTCAGCTTCTCCATCTTCTTCCACTGTTGAACCTAAGTATCTAAAGTTCTTCCTCACCTTCCTGATGACATTTCCTTCCAGCTCCAGATCTGTCTCCTGTCCGCCGCCCACTGTGCAACACATATACTCTGTCTTACTTCTGCTCAGTCACATACCTCTCTCTTCCAGTACTTTTCTCAATCTTTCCAGTTTAGTTCCCCCTTTTTATCTTGAATCTGCACACAGCAAGATGTCATCTTCATACAACATTGTCCAAGGTGCATCTTCTCTCACCTCGTCTGTTACCACCTCCATCAAAATATTAAACAGAAACTGACCTAATGCTGACCCTTGATGCAAGCCAACTGTTACTTGAAAACTTTCTGTCTGTCCCATACAGGTCCGAACACTTGTCTTCACATTTCTGTACATTTCCTGCAACGACCTGATTTATTTCTCCGGCACCTTCTTCTCCCTCAAACACCTCCAGACTTCTTGCCTTGGCACTCTATCATATGCTTTCTCCAGATCAATAAATGCCAGATGTAGCTCCCTTTGTTTCTCTCGATATTTTTCCATCATCTGTCGTAACCCAAAGATAGCATCTGTTGTTGATCTACCAGGCATGAAGCCAAATTGTTCCTTTGCAATCTCCACCTCCTCCCTCAATCTACCATCAAGAACCCTTTCTAGGATCTTCATTGTGTGGGACATCAACTTTATTCCTCTGTAATTTTTACAGTCTTGTGCATCCCCTTTACCCTTGTAGATGGGGACAAGAGTACTCTCCCTCCATTCCTCAGGTATATTTTTATGTTGGCAAACTTTCATGAACAGGTCCCACAGCAGGTCGATTCCCTTTTCCCCCAGTGCCTTCCATGCCTCCACTGGAATTCTGTTGGGGCCCACCGATTTTCCATTCCTCATCCTCTTCATGGCCTCCGTCACTTCCACTCTACTGATGTTCTGCACCATCCCCTCAGAAGTCTGCCCATCTCCTCTGTGAGTCCTTGCATTTTCCTCATTCAAAAGTCCCTCAAAGTATATTTTCCATCTGTTTCTTATGTCCACATCCCTCTATAATACTCTTCCTTCAGCGTCTTTGATCTGCCTCCCTCACATGTAAGATGTAATTTGCTGCTTTATTTCTACATTTCGCTAGTTGGTACATTTTTCTCTGTCCTTCCTTTGTTTCTAATTTATCATACAGATCTTGATATGCCATGGCCTTCACCTGAGCCACAACTCTCTTGGCTTCTAGCTTTCTCTCTCTGTACACCTCTCTGTCCTCTTCCACTCTTGACTCATCCCACTTCTGCTTTGCCTTCCTCTTAGCTGTCACTGCCACTTGTACATTATTATTCCACAACAAAACCTCCTTCTGCTCTCTAATCTTTCCAGATGTCTCACCAAGCACCTCGATTGCAGCTCAGGATTACTTTTGAATTATGTTTCCACCAATCTTGTACACTTTCCAGTTCATCCGAAATCCTCTCTAACACCCTCTCCCTAAAACGATTCCTCACACTCTCCTCTTTTAAGCAAAACCACTTAGTTGTTTACATCCCATGGCATCCAGAGGTTCGTATCTTCGATCTTATTTTAAAGTCTGCAAACAGCAGTCGGGGTTGCTGTGCTACTTGATCTGTTGGAATTACTTTACAATTTGTCACAACCTCAAGATGTTTTCTTCTAGTCAAAATGTAGTCAATTTCTGAACTGTTGTTACCACTCCTAAATGTTATCAAATGTTCTTCCCTCTTGTAGAAAAACGAGCTCACAATTGTCAGATCAAACGCTACTGCAAAGTCCACAACCCTCTCCTTCCTGGTTCATTCCCACTCCGTGGCCACCATGCACCCTTTCACAGTCTCTGTTCTCTCTTCCTATGTGTCCGTTCAAGTCTCCTCTGAAAATCACCATATCATTTTCTTCCAATTCCCTCATTTCTTCATCTAACACGTTCCAGAACTCATCTTTCTCCTCTGCTGTACAAGTAACTTGTGGGGCATATACACATAATACAACCACCCGCTCTTCTCCAAGACCCAATTTCATTCACATGATCCTGTCATTCCTTCTACCCACTTCCAGTACTTCACCCTTCATTCTGCCACACACCACAATTCCAACTGCATTTCTTCCCTCGTTCTTCGATCCAGAGTAGAACAATTTATATCCATCTCCCAGTTCCTTTGCCTTCCCCCCCTTCCACCTTGTCTCCTGCACACATAAAATGTCCGACTTCCTCTTCCTCATCATGTCTGCCACCTCTCTTCCCCTTCTAGTCATGCTTCCAACATGCAGTATTCCCACTCGCAACATTCTCTCCACCTGCTGGGCTCGCTTCTTTAACTGCACCAGCCCTTGATGCGGTAACCCTCATCCACTTCTCGCAGCTGTAGGGCAATGTGTCTGTGCATTGCTTGAGGGGTATGCCCTAGCCCTTATATCATTTTCTCTTTGACTCATATCATATTTTGAGCTGGCATTGAAGTTTTCCGACCGGATGCCCTTCCTGACATCAACTCTCGCTTTTATCTGGGCTTGGGACCGACACCTATTGAGGCTAGCTTGCCTCCTTCGGTGGCTGCATAAGACGAAATGACTTAGCAAGATAGGAAAGACTCACCCCCTAGCCCTTGAATACTCTAATAGCATCAGGGGGAAGGAGCAAGGAGAGGAGAAAGAAGCAAAGAAAGAAGAGGAGGGACCAGTCTACAGAATAATATAACAGATATATATTACATGAAGTAAGGCAAAGTCCAGCATCTGGTACTTCAGATTTGCCATGCCTGTACTCACTAAAGTGAGCCCTTGAGGATAAAGTGAACCCCACGTGCAACCTTCTGCTTCCTTGATATTGCCCCATCACACACAACTCTCTAATACCTATCACTCAGCCAATCCTCAATCCATTTAACTAACCCAACATTTAAACCCATGTGTTGCAACATAAATATAAGCTTATCATGTAGCACCCTGCCAAACCCTTGGCAAAATCCAAAAAAAATGGCGGTATATGCGTTTCCCTCATCAACTGCTCTTGTCACTTTATTATAAAAGACAATCATATTACTAAAGCAAGAGCTCCCCTTAACAAATCCATGTTGATTCCCACAGATAACATTACCCTCATCTACCTAATGCTGTATATAGTCCCACACTAATTTCTTCAAGAACTTACAACTACTGATGACACACAAACAGGCCTATAATTAGAAACTTCCAGTGTGCTACCGCCCTTATGCAGTGGCATTATCTTACCTTCCTCCATTCCCTGGGTACCTTTCCTTCAGCCAGACTTTTATTGAAAAGACAGGTCAACAGAGCTGTCAGTTCTTTAGCATATTCTCTCAAAAAAAATTGGAATAGAGTGACTGATGCAGAGGACATAGTGGAATTGTTCACTGAACACTTTATTGGAGTATTTCATCCTGGAGGAGTCAATTTGAATATCAGAGGGATAGGGCAGGTTCTAAGTTTAGAGATGCAGGAGGAGAGTGTGTTCCATATATTGAGTACTCTGGATGTTAGTAAAGCTGTGGGACTGGGTAGTATTTCACCACAAGTTTTGAGAGAATGTGTCAAGTAACAGACAGTGCCTTTGACCTAGCTTTTCAGGAAAGTCTGGCTGCTGGAAAGGTGTCCATGGAATGGAAGGAAGGTAAGATTGTGCCATTACATAAAGGCTGCAGCAGAATGAAAGCATCTAATTATAGGCCAATTTGTATGTCATCAGTAGTTAGTAAGATCTTGGAGAAAGTTGTGAGGGACCATATACAGCATTGGGAATATGAGAGTAATGTTATCTATGAGAGTCAACATGGATTTGTGAAGGGGTGCTCTTGTTTTAGCAATATGCTAGCCTATTATGATAAAGTTACAAGAGCATTAGATGAGGGAAAGGCATATACTGCCATTTTCCTATACTTAGCAAAGGCATTTGAAAGGGTTCCACATGACAATCTGATATTCAAGTTGTAGCACATGGGTCTGGATGTCAGATTGGTCAACTGGATTCAGGATTGGCAATCTGATAGGTATCAGAGAGTTGTGTATGGTGTAGCAATATCAAAGAGGCAGAAGGTTACAAGTGAGGTTCCACAGGCTCAGTACTGGGACCTATATTGTTTAACCTTTATATCAATGACATTGTCAGTGGATTGCAAGGGGATATTCAATTGTTTGTGGATGATGCAATGCTGGGAAGGGTTATTAGTAATAGTACAGATGTGGTAGCCCTGCATGAGGATTTGAATAAGCTAAATAGATGGCAAATGAATGGGTGTCGGTTTAATGCAGCAAAATATAAGATCTTGAGCTTTGGGACACATTGATGGGACACTGCATACTCTATGAGAGGAGTTAAATTGGAGGAAGTAGGGGAAACAAGAGATCTGGAGTTGACGATTGATAGAAACCTGAAATTTAGGAGACATATTGTAATGGCAGTGAAGGTAACACAGAGGATGAAAGTTTATTTTTCACTTGGTTAGAGTATAATAAATTTAGTTTAATCCTTTATCCAAGTGTGAGGAAACAAAGTTTGCGCCTGGAAGTATCTTCAGGACTGGGGTAAGGTGGTACAACACCATGGCACTCCTTGCAAAGGTGGAGCAAGCTACCAACACTCCTATCTCAGTATATCCCATAATGCAAAACACATCTCCTTGCGGATATGTCTAATGTTATGCATTAAGGGAAGGGCCACAACCCAGACTATTTTCGACCTTTACTGAGGTCTCTTTTTGCAAGGAGTGCCCTAGTGTTGTACCACCTTACCCCAGTCCTGAAGATTCTTTCAGGTGCAAACTTTGTTTGCTTACATTTGGATAAAGGATAAAACTGAATTTCTTATACTCTAACCAAGTGAAAAATAAACTTTCAACATCTTTCTCTAAATCCAGAGTAATTTATTAAAAAAGGGTGGCACACCATTTGGCAACTTCTATAGGTAGAGATGACCTGCTAATGCTTCTGCCTGGTATCTCCACTTGGGCCTGGCTCCCACTGAAGAGACCTCCATAAAGGTCGAAACTAGTCTGGGTTGTGGCCCTTCCCTTAATGCATAACATTAGACATATCCGCAAGGAGATGTGTTTTGCATTATGGGAGATACTGTGATAGGAGTGTTGGTAGCGTGCTCCACCTTTGCAAGGAGTGACCTGGTGTTGTACCACCTTACCCCAGTCCTGAAGATACTTTCAGGTGCAAACTTTGTTTGCTCACACTTGGATAAAGGATTAAACTAAATTTATTGTAACACAGAGGATTGCTGCAATAATGAGAAGGACACTGACCTGCAGATATAAAATGGTTATCATTCCATTGTATAAGACTCTGATCAGATCACACTTAGATTATTGTTCTCTGATCTGGTCCCCAGGATTTGAAGGAGATTAATTAACTGTGGAAAGGATACAAAGGCAGATAACAAAGATGGTGTCAGGACTATACAATGTTAGTTATGAGGATCAGCTGAGGGAGTGTGGACTACAGCGTCTGCTGTATAGAAGAAGGAGAGGTAATATGATTGAGATTTTTAAACTGCTGAGAGGTGGTTACAGGGTTGACACTGGGGAGTCTTTCCCTTGGTTGAACAGCAGGAAGGAGTCATGACAAGGGGGCCATACCTGGAATTTACGAAAGGAAACTGTGAGAAAGAGGGTGAGGAATGGTTTCGTTGCATGGAGGCTGGTTGAGTCATGGAATGCACTGCCTGATGGAGTGGTGAGAGTGAGAACAGTCAATGCGTTTAAGGAGTGGTATGATAGAAATTGTGTTTCTTAGAAAGGACTTCCCACGATGAGTCTTTTGACTCCATGGAGGCATGAATAATAATAATAATAATAAAACCCGTGGTGAAATACCATCCAGTCCAACAGAATGAGCTTGTTTGTTATGTGAGTACTCAGTATTTGGAACACACTCTCCTCTTGCACCTCTAAACCCTGATCCTATATATTATTTTATCTGTGATTTCATATAAATTGCTCTCTTCTCTCGTATATATATCATATCATTTTGTTTTTCTTGCTCTGTGTACATAAAATTTATCACTACTCCTTCATTTATTTCAAAAAATGAAAAAAACCAAAATTCTGTTCATTTTTCCTCTTCACTCTTTCTTTTCTTTCTTTCTTTTTTTTTTTTTTTTTGATAGAGAAAGAGTTATGTCATAGAAAGTAGAGATACAAGAGGGAAATAATGCCAGAGGTTTTGAGGCGTTATCATGTGAGACAGAGGTGAATAGAATCATATACTTAGTTGGATGTTGTTATAGACCTGGTAATGTGGATAGTGGTGACATTAAATGTATAAATAAATTAGTCAAGCAAATAAGAAAAGGGGTGATTTTGGATGATTTTTAATCATAGCAATATAGACTGGATGATTATATAACAACTGGAAGTAAAGAAAATGAATTTCTTGAGTTTATGAGGGACAACTACCTAAGACAGTATGTAACAGAGAGCACACGAGGATTGAGGGTCTTAGACTTGATCATCTCATCTCATTAGAGGATGTAATTATAAATGAGGTGTCCAATCATCCTCCCATTTGTGAGAGTGACCATGTAGTGATAACCTGGGTGGTAGACAACAGCATTAACACCAATCTGAGAAAAGGGATTATGTGGAACTATAAGGCTGGTGATTATGAGGAGCTCAGGAAACAGCTTGCAGGTGTAGCTTGGAATGAGGAGTTCAGGAAACAGCTTGCAGGTGCAGCATGGAATGAGGAGTTCATGGAAAGGCGTTTACTGTAGCTTGGGGGTTATTCAAGAAGTGTCTAGTAGAAGCAATAAGGAGAGAAAGAAATAGCTCCAGTTAAGCATGGAGAAATGACATCTAACAAGTGGTATCAGGAGATTAGATATGTGATACAGAGGAAAAAAAGACATTATAGAGGAAGAATAAGAGAAGGGGTAATATTCAATTCCATGAGGTTTACAAAGAACAGGCAAAGATGGTGACTTGGTTGGTAAGGGTAGCAAAAGTGAAGTATGAGCAACTGTTAGCTAATGAAACCAAAAGCATTCCTAGGGAGTTCTTTCAATTTGTATCCAGCAGAAAAAAAGAATGATTATGGAAGGATGACATTGATTGGAGAAAATGGTATAAGAATATGTTGTTTATTATTTTAACGGTATAATAGAACACAGAAACTAAGTAAATAATTAATTTATTCACTTGATGCTGATATTTCGCTGGTATTATAACCAGCATCTTCAGAGCACAAAAACACTGTTTGTCACAATACGCGAGACTAAAACAACATGGTGTACATTAACAAAATTGTAGCAGCAACACAAAGACTAGAGTCCTGATTTTGGCGCCCTCTATCTGAAAAAAAAAAAAAAAAAAAAAAAAAAAAAAAAAAAAAAAAACGCTATCATATATTGCTAGAGTCCTAGAAAAGTGCTAGTTTTTCCTTAATATGACTGTCTCCCAGATCTTCGGCAAGTTAATACAGCCATATTTGTTGAGATTTGGGGTGTGTTTTAGGGCTTCTGTCGCCTCTAAGAACAATCTCTCTGATTTATATGGGTTTCTGTGTAGTACTTTTGTGTTTTTCCAGTTGATCCTGTGTGCAGGGGTATCCAGAGCATGGTCTGCTAGGCCCGACTTCCCATAATGATATTTCCGGACGTATCGTTTATGTTCGCTGATGCGGATATTCACAGTTCTTCCTGTTTGACCGTAGTAGGCTTGATTGCATGAGCAGGGTACTTGGTAGACTCCTGGATGTGATAAAGGAGGAATGCTGTCCTTGGGTGAGCAGATGAGGGTGGCTAATTTGCTACATGGTCTGAACGTAGTGCGTAGTTTATGTTTAATGAGAATTCTTGAGATCTTTTCGGATGTGCCTTTAATGTAAGGGATGGTGACTGTTTTGTTGTAGTTCTCTGTGGTGGATGGTGGGAGGGGTTTCTTAGGAGTGTTTAGTATTTTGTTTATTTTTTGTGGATTGTAGCCGTTGGCCAAGAAGGTGTGGCGTAAGTGAGTCAGTTCAGCAGTAAGAGCCTTGTCATTTGAACAGATTGCTCTCGCTCTATGGGTTAGCGTTTTTAAAATGCCATATTGTTGAGAAGGATGATGGTGTGATTGTTTGTGTAAGTATCTGCCTGTATGTGTGGGTTTTCTGAAAACTGAAAATGATAAGGAACCATCTGGGAGACGTGTAATGAGTGTATCCAGGAAGGGCAGACAGTTGTTGGCTTCCGGTTCCATAGTAAAGTGGATTTTTGGGTGTTGGCTATTTAAATGTGCTAGGAATGTTTTCAATGTCTCAGGGCCATGTGGCCAAATGGCAAGCACATCATCAACATAGCGTAGCCAAAGTGTTGGTTTGAGAGTGGCTGTATTGATTGCTTGTTTTTCCAGGTGTTCTATGTAAAAGTTGGCTAGGGGGGGAGAAAGGGGGGAGCCCATGGCTGTCCCATCAATTTGTTTGTATATTTTCCCTTTCCATGTGAAATATCCTGCATGTATTGTGAATTTGAATAGTTCAAATATATCAGGGGGGAAGTGTGACTTCAGTAGATTGAGGGTTTCTATTAGTGGTACATTTGTGAATAGTGAAGTGATGTCAAGGCTTACTATTAAGTCTGAGCTTTTTAGGGTGAGGTGTTGTAAGATGCTTTTTAGGTGTGCTGAATTTTTGATAAAGGAGGGAGAATTGTTAGTGAGAGTGGCTAGTAGCTTTGCTAAATGTCTAGCCAGTTTGTATGTGGGACTATTTATACTGTCCACAATTGGGCGTAGGGGTGTGCCTGGTTTGTGAATTTTTGATGATCCATAGATCCTCGGTGTTCTAACATGGAAGGGTTTGAGTTTGTTAACTGTGTCTTTGGGCCAGGAAGTGACTTTTTTTAATAATTTTCGTGCCTTATTCTTTTGTGTGTTGGTGGGATTGCGATCTATAATTTTGTATGTTGACTGATCTTGTAATAGTGTGTGCATTTTGTTTTCATATTCAGTTGTGTCCATCACCACGGTTGCATTTCCTTTGTCTGCTTTTGTTATGGTAATCTGGCTGTTGTTGTGTAGCTCTTTTATAGCCATGAATTCCTTATGTGGGATATTACTTTTTGGAGGCTTGGACTTGATTAGGATGTTGGCCACATCTAAACGTATGTTGTTAGCTATTGTTGGAGGCAGGTCGTAAATTCCTCGTTCGATGGACGCCATTATTTCGGCTTTTGGAACTTGCTTGGGAGTTATGGCAAAGTTGTGCCCTCGACTTAAAGCAGTTGTGGCTTCTTTGCTTAAGGTGAGTGACGATAGATTCACAACGACGAAATATCAGCATCAAGTGAATAAATTAATTATTTACTTAGTTTCTGTGTTCTATTATACCGTTAAAATAATAAACAACATGTTCGACGAACACATAAGTCTGTCCACAGGTATAAGAATAATTCTTGTAGATAAACTTATACACTGGTTACATGACTTTAAATTTTTCAGGAAATGACAATATACTAAAATATTAATCAATGCCTGCCTAAATGCCTCCTAAAAACTAATCAATGCTTTCCAATATTTCGGTAATGTTACATTGCCATCTTCTGGGAACATAAAACTATAACATGGGAGTTTTCCCAGAAATAACATCCATAAAACTATGATATGTGCATGCAGGCACTGACAATGAGCAAATGAGACTGAAGAAGTCATCCGGCGTTGGTCCTAGAGTCCTAAACATGCTCCCTAGTGAGCTAAATTGGGTTGTCTTGGCTGTTGGACTGATATTTTTAGGATGTAAGCATCCTAAATTTGGGAAAGTCTCATGCACCCAAACTTGTTGAGATCTGGGAAATTTTTAGAGCTGAGGCTGATTCCAGGAACAATCTTTCATATTTATAATGAGTTTAGTTTAATCCTTTATCCAAGTGTGAGCAAACAAAGTTTGCACCTGAAAGTATCTTCAGGACTGAGGTAAGGTAGTACAACACCAGGAAACTCATTGTAAAGGTGGAGAAAGCTCTCATCACTCCTATCTCAATATCTCCTATAATGCAAAGCACATATCCTTGCAGATATGTGTAATACTATGCATTAAGGCAAGGGCCACTACCCATACCAGTTCCGACTTTCATTGAGGTCTTGTCAGTGGGAGCCAGGCCCAGTAGTGGAGACACCAGGCAGAAGCAATGAGAGGTCATCCCAACCTATAGGAGTTGCCAAAGGGTGTTCAACCTTATTATTAAATTACTCCAGATTCAGAGAATGAATCTGGAGTAATTTGCACCTGAAAGTCCTGAAGATACTTTCAGGTGCAAACTTTGTTTTCTCACACTTCGATAAAGGATTAAACTAAACTTATCATAGTCTAACCAAGTGAAAAATAAACTCTCAACATCTTTCATATTTATGTTTGCTAAAATGTAGTAAAATGGCTTTCTTCCATCTTATTCTGTGGTGGGTATCTAGTGGATGGTCTGCAAGGTGTGAGTGGCTGTATTGTTGAAACTGGATGTAGTCTTTGTGTTCAGATATCGTGATAATAGCTGTCCTGCCTGTTTGGCTGTAGTAGAACAGTTTACAGCTGCAAGGGACCTGGTATACTCCAGGTAGGTCTAGGGCAGTGTTTCTCAAACTTCAGATATCTGCATACCCTTCTTAAATTTTCATTATTACCAAGTACCCCTTATCAAAATAATAATAGTTCATACCAGTATGTGAACGTCGTGGTGAGAGTAACTCACAATTTGAGTAGGAGAATGCATACATAATATATAATTTATTGAGAAATATATACATTAAAAATAATTCTTTTTTTTCTTAATAATGATTCCATGTGTTAATCATGCATAGCTGAAAATTGCCACGTACCCCCTGAAGACCTTTAGCATACCCCAGGGGACCACGTACCACACTTTGAGAAACACTGGTCTAGGGGAAGTGGCTGGTCTTTGGTGGAGTGAAGAAGGGATGCCAATTTTTTATGTGGTTTGCAACAGGCAGGCAGGTATTTTTTAGGATTTTTGTGAGCTTTTCAGACGTGCCCCAGATATAAGGAATGGTGATAAATTTAGTGTAATCTCTGTTAAGAAGGGGGGGTTACAGTTAACTGGTTTTAACCATAACTTGCCTTTGTCACTTAACTATTATTAACATGTGGAACAACATGTTTTATAAATGCATAATATAATCATAATTTTAATAATAAAAAAAATCATTGAATTCAAAAAATATTATTATTATACGATATAATTTTCATAATTTTTAAATGTTGTAACTTCTATAATTTTATATTGTAATTATTAATTGTATGCAAGATATAATAAAGTGTTTATTATTATTAAAAAAATATACAGGTATCTCCATGAAGTCAGAACATTCATCAGAGAAGTTCCATCATTTACCCAATATCTATCATATCTCTCCTTAAACTCATTCACTGAGGAAGCACTCACAACACCTCTGGTAAACCATTCCACCCATTAATGACAGTCTAAGCAAAAATCTAGTCTGAACACCCTTGCTAACCACATTCTTATACAATTTCCACTGGTGGCCCCTTGTTCTCTCCTTCTCTTCTATTTACTGAAAAAAGTCTTCAGTCTAAATCCTATGAAACCCCTTTAATAACTTATATGTTTATATCATGTTTCATCTTTTCACCTACCAATTAACATTTGAAGCCCATAGACTCAATATATTCTCATATGGAGCATTCCATAGCCCTGTCACAATCTTTGTCACTTGCCTTGGGATCCTCTCCACCCACTTCATTCCCACAGAATTCAAGTGATCAGCATGCAGCAGGGTATATAATAACTTATCTATCCCCTGAGTTCAGAAGTGCACATTCAGGAAAACTAGAAAGTGAGATAATAATTAAAATTATTATTATTATTATTATTATTATTCAGGCTTCCATGGAATCAAAAGACGCACCATGGGAGGTCCTTTCTAGGAAACACAAATTCTATTATACCACTCCTTCAACTCATTGACCATTCTTGCTCTCACCACTCAATCAAGCAATGCATTCCACAGTTCAGCAACCCTCCATGCAAAGACACCACTCATCACCCTCTTGCTCATAACTTCCTTTTGTAACTTCCAGGGATGGCCTCTTGTCATCGCTCCTTCCCACTGTTTCACCATGCAAAAGAACTCCCCAGTATCAACCCTGTAACTACCTCTCAACAGTTTAAAAGCATCAATCATATCACCGCTCCTTCTCCTATATACCAAACTCTGAGGTTCACATTCCTTCAGCCAATCCTCATAAACATTGTACAGTCGTAAAACCATCTTTTATTCGCCTCTGTACCCATTCCACACTTAATTTATCTCCTTTAAATCCTGGGGACCAAATTTGAGAACAATAGTCTAAGTGTGGTCTGATCAGGATCTTATACAATCGAATAACTCTTTTATCACTGCAGGTTAGCATCCTTCTCAGTAATGCAGCAATCCTCCATGTTACCTTCACTACTTTTTGCAATATGTACTCCCAGAATTTCAGTGTTCTATCAATCATTACCGCCCAAAATTCTTGTCTCCCCTACCTCCTCCAGTACAGCTCCTCCAATCGAGTATGCAGCCTCCCATCGAAGTATCCCAAACTTCAAGACTTTACATTTTGCTGAATTAAACCAAGACTCCCATTCATTTGTCCATCTGTCTAGTTTATTCAAATCATCTTGCAGGGCTGCCACATCTATACTATTATTAATTACTCTACCCAGTTTCACATCATCTGCAAACAACAGAATAGCACCCTGCAATTCATTGACAATCATTATTATTATTATTATTATTATTTGACACCTTCAGGGAGTCCTAAGACTCATCTAAGGAGGGCACCTACTTTACAACTCTCCGTCTACAACACTCAACCTCATCCACAAGCCGCCTCATCTACACCAACGCCATCTACTCTCCACCATCACCTCTATTATTTTCACAGAAAATCACAAACATCCATGCCCAAGGCGGGATTCGCACCCAGCCTTTTGACTGGAGAGCGGATACACTAACCACTCTGCAAACCAGGCCAGCAAATCATTGATATAAAGGTTAAACAATACAGGTTCCAGTACTGAGCCCTGTGGGACCCCACTTTTAACCTTTTGACTCCTTGATGTTGCCCCACCATACACACACATCTCTCTGATACCTATCTGACAGCCAATCCTGAATCCATTTGACCAACCTGACATCTAAACCCATGTGCTGCAACTTGAATATCAGCTTATCATGTAGCACCCTGTCGAATGTGTTAAAATTAAATTCTTAATTAAATGCCTTAAATTCTTAGGTTATCCATAGTACAAATGTACGGTTGGTTTAGTAATAACCTTTCATGGGTGGGAACCACAAAAAAAAAAAATAAAATATATATATATATACAGTAAAACCCCTTTTTCACACTTTTCAGGGGACTGATGGAAAAAAAGTGGAAATAGTAGGGTGGGAACCACAAAAAAAAAAAAAAAATATATATATATATATATATATATATATATATATATATGAAACGTACTATTAACTCGGGGTTGGGATATGTTCATTTTTCTAAATTAACTGACTTAAACCCGAGAATTATAACACAATGACATTTATTTGAAAAAACGCAACATGTTTCGTCAAGAATGACTTCTTCAGGCGATAAGAACATAGAAAGATAATAAAAGACACTTAAATTAACATTGACATACTCCACAGCTATACAATTATAAAGCCATAATATTCAACTGTAAATTACAGTTATTACGAGCTTGAACTACAGTCCGAGTTAAAGTTCTATTGTTGTACACCTGTGCGTGTGTGGAATCATGCGATCTCCAGTATCTAATAGTAGAGTTGAAAGAGTCAGACAAATTATAGCTAAGATTATTATTCAAATGAAAAGGGTCTAAGGTGATTTCTTTTGACTCGACAATGCGGCGCTCTATCTCATCATGGCAGATGTGTAGGTTTGCAGTTGATGTCCAATTTATTTCATGTTGGTGGCCTTCGTTGTTCGTGTTTATTGAAAGCAGGACATGGCCCGACAGAGCAGTTGCTCTGGTTCTCTTATAAGCATTGTCTCTCTGATGCTCTTCGAGACGTAGTAAGATAGATTTCTCTGTCTGCCCATAGTAAGGCCTTCCGCATTCACAAGTGACCTTGTATACACCTGATATATATATATATATATATATATATATATATATATATATATATATATATATATATATATATATATATA
Source organism: Typopeltis vanoorti (assembly GCF_054136105.1). Classification (NCBI taxonomy): domain Eukaryota; kingdom Metazoa; phylum Arthropoda; class Arachnida; order Uropygi; family Thelyphonidae; genus Typopeltis; species Typopeltis vanoorti. The sequence continues at coordinate 64,428,270 of NC_143570.1, read as the reverse complement.
CAGTAAAACCCCTTTTTTACACTTTTCAGGGGACTGATGGAAAAAAAGTGGAAATAGTAGGAAAGTGTAAATAGCAAAAAATGTAAAAAACATTTTAAAAAAGGCTAAAAGATGACTTACTGCTAGTATGTGAGTCTACATTAGGGATCTCATATGTCCCGGTTTTATTACCTCTGTCCTGGCATCCTGATATGCTTAGTTCGGGACGCTAAATGTCATGGATTTTTTAGAATATAAAAATATTAACATTTCTAATAAGAATAAGTACGAGTCGTAATATTTTTGGGTGCTTTTAAAAATGTATGTTTACAAAACAAAAAGCAGAGACATTTATTTTGTAGTTCGGTGAATTACCAGAATGTTAGAATTTTGGGAAAACGATTTAGTTCCATACATTTCATTAAGCTGGAAAAAAGAATGTCAGAATGAGGGAGGCAGTCACCCAACTGTATGTTTAACTAATCGCAACAACAGCATCTGTTTCGTTTGTCTGGTCGGCTGTAAGTTGATGAATTCATTATGGACAAATGAAGGAATCGCTTGCAACTGGACACAGTTAAATCTATTTTGCTTGTTAAAACCCATTACAGAAATTAATGGGTTTTAACAAGCAAAAGGGAAAGATCCAAATGAAGTGAAAAACCTATGACCTATCTCCTTCCTTTGCACCACCTTTAAGCTCTTTGAAAGAATTCTTCTTAAAAGAATTTCACCACTCATCGAAAGAGTACTACCGACTGAACAAGCTGGCTTCAGGCCAGGAAGAAGTTGTTGTGACACCAGGTCCTGGCCTGACAACTCAAATTGAAGGCTTCCAGAAGAAACTTAAATCTGGAGCCACTTTCATTGACCTAACATCTGCTTATGACACTGTCTGGATCAGGGGCCTCCTCCTAAAACTAGGAAAGATTATAAAGTGTAAAAAAACTCTACAACTTTTTGAATCTATTCTCTCCAAACAGAAAGATCTGGGTTCATATTGGTGGAAAAAAAAGCAGGCCCAGATCCCTTCAAAACCGTCTTCCTCGGGGCTCTGTGTTATCCCCTATACTTTTTAACATCTATGTGCATTATCTACCTCGTACCAGATCAAGCAAGTATATGTACACCGATGACCTAGCGATCTTACATCGGTCCACCTCCTTTACCAAATTAGAATCAACCTTGAATACAGACATGAACACCCTGGTACTTGAAGCCAAATCCAATGAAAACGGTTTCCTCAGTATTTCACCTGTAAAATGCAGAGGCAAATCAACAACACTCAACCTTTTCTTCTGTGGAAAAATGGTAGAACATGAGCCTCACCCAAAATACCTTGGAGTGAGCCTGGACAGAAGCTTAACCTATAAAAGGCACATCATCAACCTCTCCAATAAAATTAAAATCAGAAATAACATCAATTCAAGGCTTGCTGGAACAACCTGGAGTTGTGGTGCAGAAGTCCTAAGGTCGTCTGCACTAGCCCTCACATTCTCTGCAGCAGAATATTGTGCCCCTGTCTGGGAAAGAAGTACGCACACTAACATTATAGACACCCAGCTGAACTCTACCATGCACACAATTAGTGGTACAGTGAGAAGCACCCCTCTCTCTCCTGGCTGCCTGTTCTATCCAACATTGCTCCACCACACATACGGAGAAGACAAGACAAGCCTCGATTAAGGAATTTAATAAAGCAATGAGTAACCCACTCCTACCCCTAAACCAGACTCTCCTAAACCCACCTAGTCTTTGCCTCAAATCTAGAAAGCCTCTCTGGTCTATGTACGAACTCTCTTCAGTTGCGCTGCCATCAATATCTGACATATGGAGAGAATACTGGTCCAACAATCTCCCAACAAATGGCTTCCTGGTAGAAGATCCCTGTGCTCCGCAGCCTGGTTTTGATCTTCCTAGGAAGACTGGGTTATCCATAAACAGGATCAGAACTAGTCAGGGCAGATGTGGCAATCTTCTACATAAATGGGGGCTGTCAGATCACCCTTATTGTGACTGTTCTCCCGTGGCTCAGATGATTACTCATATTGTGTATGACTGCCCAAGGTGCCAATTTCACGGTGGTGGCCTACAAGACATCCACAAGGTGACGGATGAGGCCTTGAATTGGCTTTCTTTCCAGCCTGGACCTTGACCTGTAGTTGGTATGATGGTGGCGGTGGTCATGGAGGAAACAAAAGATCACCGTCCCATTTCATCACGAAGCCATTATTCTCGTAGTTACTCTCATAGTCCTCGTCATAGTATCAGCAGAACTCCTCCTCATGTTAGAAGATGATGATACAGTGTGAAATGGGCCTGCTCTAATGGATCAAGTTTTCTCACACAAGACACAACTGCTCTCTACTTAAACCTCAGATACAGCTACTTCTATGTTCTGAAGTGTTGTGATAACATGCAGCCTTGTCATACTTGGTGCAGCAAGACGATAATTATCCCTGGCTTAATTATGACAAGCTACTTTTGCTTTATATTTTTTTTAAAAAAATGAAAGACTTAGAAAGCAGGTTGTGCCTTTTATATAATGAACTTTTATATGTTAAGATTTTCATCATTTGTTTCTGGAAATTGTGACTGTACTTTTCACTTACCAGTTTTCATGTAGCCATAAGCATAAATAAATAAATTAATTAATTACAGAAACATGTCATGTTCAGAGTTTTTCGATATAGTATCTAAGAATCGATAACTCTTGCACAAAATCCATTCTTCAACCAAATATAATAATGATTCTGCAAGTAACAGTAAAATGGGACAGGCAACGACCAGCTGTAATGTACAAGAAGAGGCAGAATAAGGAAGAGAGGAGGTATATATTAAAAATTAATTATAAATTTTTTTTTTTTTAATTTTTAAATTAAATTTAATTAATTCAATTAATTTATTTTTCATATAATTTCAGATATTATGCATCTACACAATACGCATAAGGTTCATGTTGTTTATATTTTATATTTTATTGTATTTACATTGTAGTTCCTGTTTTATTGACATATTAACATTTTATATCTTTATTCTATGTTTTATATTTCATATACTTATTAATGTTTGATTTAAGTGTTACATGTTTAATTATTGTCATCTGTGTTTAAGTGTTGTTATTAAAATTCTATTTATTTGACATATGTATAAACATTTATGTTATCTACATTAATAAATCAAATTCAAATTTGAATAAATATTTAATTTTTTTATTTTAAAATACATAATGTTAACAAATAAAATTTATTTCTCTTAACCATTAATTCTACAAAATTTATTGTGTCCCGG